>NW_027192601.1:119497-221027 GCF_042370625.1 Thermothelomyces heterothallicus | reverse complement strand
TCGCACAGTAGTCAGCGATGCTTGGTATGAGTACTGTGGTTATGATTGCTATCACTGGTGAACTCCCAGAGTCCACCATAACGAGTGACTATCTACATGTATATATAATCCTGGGATCACTAGCGGTCGTGGTGATCCTCCGTACTGGCTCACCTGGCTCACGTCGTGAGCCAGTGATCCTCTGCTGGGATCGTTTCTTGCCAAGTGTGATCCTGTCCTGATTGGTCCATCATTCTTCGGCTTGATTGGCCCGTTTGTGTCGGTGGCCCAGGCGGCATCTGCATGCATATTTCCGTGACAATTAGGCGGCGGTTGGCGTGGTCGGTAGAGCTTATATCTAGGTTAGTTTGTTTTACAATTCCGTGTATAGTGGCGTAGTTAGTTAACACGATAACTAGTATACGTGCTAAATAGACTATTATATATAGTTTACGAATTATCTATACTAGACAAGCGACTTCTTGTTTAGAGGGCCTATATCGTATCTTAGCCTTCGTTAATAGGCGGCTTAGAAATATAACTAGTAGTACTTGGTTAGCTAGGATAGGTATACCTAGGTGCTAGTCGTATCTATCGCGAGTATAGAAGACTATAACGCTAAATCTGTACTCTAAATAGCTATCTAGTTAAATATATAACTATTTACTAGGATTAAAGTGGTATAGAATAGTTAGGTTCTTACGATAGATAGCCTCTTATAGGGCTAAAAAAGACGCCTTTTCTTGCTCGGTCGGTTCGAAAGAAGTATAGCTATAATAGCCTATTCGTTTAGTACGGTTACCGACTTCTAAACTACTAGACTTATACCCTTACACTAGTAACTTAGTTTTACGTTTTTATAATGGTTTAGCGATCTTTATATAGTATAGAATCAAGTGCTATAGGAAACTAGTGGTGCCTAAATACTATTCTAACGCCTTTAACGTATATAAGAAGGATAATTGCTTAAATGCTTTAACACGCTAAGCCGTATTTATAAGGCCAAGACTATCTATACGAAAGCTAAGGAGCTTTACGTCTAGGTAGCCGATATAGGATTTGGTAGGTAAAATGGCGATGTTCTTCTTTACGAACAGGTTAAAGATAGTCCTTAAATGGTATACGTGATCCTTGGCTATATCTAAGAAGATAACGATATCGTCGATAAACACGTGATAGTAGGTAGAAAACGGTCGTAATAGCTAATCTATAAACTATTATACGTATATAGGCGAATTACGGTAACCTATAAGTGCTATAGTTAGCTACTCTAAACCATATAGATTGATTAGTATAAACCTATCGCGATACTAGAGATATATACCAAATTGATAGAAAAACGAAGTGGTATCAATAGCTATTATAAACTTCTTCCTATATAAGGCTACGATAATCTCTAACTATAGTAGTAGTAGGTAGTTATTAGGGACGGTAACCTTATTCAAATTGTATAGATCAATGATAATATGACCCTTAGCGATGCCCTTGATATTACACCAAATAACAAAGATAGGATAGGCAAAAGGCATAGCCTCTTTTACAAATCGCATTTTTCCTTATTAGTAGAAGGCGTCGAAGGTTTTATCTAGGACTTCCCTATCCTTCTAGCTTAACAGGTATGTATAGGAGCGTATCTTCTAGTGTTACTAGCCTTCTACTAGTAGTACCTTTATCTATTCGTTCTTTAGTATATCAATCAGACCATTGTCGTTCTAGAGTTATAGAAATTTTTTACCAAATTGGCAAACTTCCTAGCTAGGGCCGAGTCGCCTATATAGATATAGACGCCGTTATTAGTAACTATCTTAGGTAGGGAGCTAGATATTTTTAATCCTAGGGTAGAGTGCTTTTCTAGTACTCGCGGTTTACGTTCCTTATTGCTAGGGGCGTCGCTAGTAGCTCTAGGTATCGCTTCTAGCGAAGTATCTAGCTATTAGAATAGCTTAGCGTACTAGGTAAGTTAGAAAACAAAGTCGCTAATAGGTATATTCGAATTCGCGTTTTCAATATCGGTAAATAATACTATAGGAGCGAGTCGCCTTAGAGGAACGTAACTACCTTTGAGGATTGCTCCTATATAGTTATTTAAATTAAAGGAAGTATTAATAGGGATAACGTCGTAATGATTAGCGATTATTAATGTAGGGTTAACATTAGTTACTATAGCTAGTATAGCTATTGTTACGGTAGTAGTTATAATTATTATAACGTTAAAAGCTATCTCCTATAAATAGGTAAAATAGCTACTATCTTCTATTTCTTCGATTTTTCTAATAGGGTGTCTCTTCGAGATATAGATTGTTCCTTATATGGTATTTTTAATAGGTACTACTTTTAGAGTCTTTATATCTATTATAAAGTTATAAACGGCTATATAGGCTAAGTTAAATATAAAGGTACGATCCGTTAGGAGAGGCTTATATTCGATAGTTATTATTACCCGTTAATTAGGCAGGAGGGTAATTTCCCTAGTTATTTTGACCTTCCGTACATAGGGTATAGAATATACATATATAGAAAAAGGAATATAGAAGTTAAATAACTATAAATTGACTTTCTTATACTAGTAGTCAATATTAGCATTATAGGAATCTAGGAATTCGTTACCTATTAGGAGATTTAGCGCTAGGGAGTCGATAACCTACGCCAAATAGGTAAACTTAGCTAGGGTAGGAATGCCGTTTTCTATACCCGGTAGATAGATATCGAACGTCATCTATTTATTAAGGCTTAGTATAGCGTTTCCTACGCCTTTGACTCTACCCTTATATCGTTCAATCTGGTAGTTTAATCGTTATAAGAAACTACGGTTAATGAGGGAGCGACTAGCGCTAGGATCAAGGCAAATCTCTATAACGCTACAGTTAGTTAGTTTATAGTACGCCTAAACACGTAGATAGATATAACCTAAAGGTAATCTATAGAGGTTAGCTATACGCCTAACTAGGATGTCCTTAACTTGGTATATATCTACTATAGCGTTTTCTAGCGACGTTATCGTTATATCCGACGCCTAGTACGCCTTTTCCGACGGTATAGTAAGCTCCTCTAACTTGCTAGTAGGAGTGCTACTAGTTTTAATAAGGTGGTATACGTTACTAGCTTTCGCTTCCTAATAGGACTTCAAGTACTAGAAAAGTACATTTCGCGAACCTAGGGTAGCATTACAAAATCTATAGGTATAATAGGCTAAATCTATAAGATTGGCTTTATAGTTATAGATAGAAGGAAGAGGGCCTTTTCTATAGTACCGTTTGGTATAAGAGCGTACTTCGAATTAGGAATTGAAGGCGTTATAGCACTTATAATAGGTAAGCTACGAGTCTAAAACGATATACGCGATGCTAGTATCGCTATCCGAAGATTCGGATCTAGATTTAAGGATACTAATAGCTAACTAATCGTTAACTTAATCTAACTCAGAGCCATTACTAGCTTCCTCTATAAAGTACGTATAGTCACGATAGTCCTTTTACTAGCGATTGTCCTTATAGAACTTATTATCTCGATTTCCTTCCTACTACTTACGATTGCCTTAGTCATGGCAGGTTCCTTCGCGGTAGTAGTTATTTCCGCTATTACGATCAAATCTATAGTTATATATATTGTTCCTAAATAGTCTATTATTCTAGTAGCTAAATTGTCATTATTAGTTAGTATTATAGTTAAAGGGCTTGAAAAGACCGCGATTCTCGGCTCTTAAAGACTTATCTAGGAATGGCCTCTTCTATAGGTATAGGTAGCGGTCAAGAGCAGCCGCTAGAACGATAGATCGAGACTACTTAATATACTATATATAGTTTCTAAGTAAGGAGTATCACTAGGGAGGATCTAAGTATTACTTGATATATAGATCTATTATAGATTAAACTTAAACTATAACTTCTTATTAATTATTATTACATTTATTAAGTATATATATTAAGCGTACCTAATAGAGTATCTTCTATACAAAGAAACTAAGTACCTATTTATCCTTTATAATATCCTTTAAATATAAGTAACTTTTATTAAACTTATAGGTAATAGTTATAGCGTCGGGTATAAAGCGTTCCTATAGTCATTCTATGATAGATCAAAGTCCTTAGTCATATAGTTACCTATATATAGTACCGTTTAATTCGTTAGTCTACCAAATGATTACTAGGCTACCAAGAAGAGTTTAAAAGTAGGATAGAATCTACATCTTAACGCTTCTATAGGGGTCGCTTTCTAGGAAGGTTTTAATATAGTTAGCAAAGTAGTAGATATCGGTAAATATTAAGTTCTTTCTATCATTAATAATACCTAGGGAATGTAGGTTAGGAAAAGAAGGATTAAACTAGCTAATATTATCCCTCTTAATCTTAAAGTCTAAGCGGCTCTATATACTTATAGTAGTATTATACGTTAATTCGTATACTCGACGTCTATTACTATTATTACCATTCTTACTATTGTTACCGTAGGGTAGAATATCTTAATGGCGCTAATCGTCAAGGGTACAGCGGTAGTTAGGAAGATCATTATAGTTATTAGAGGAATTAGGATCTCCGCTACTACCAGCCGCAAAGTATAGTGTTCTACACTATAGCACGCGTTTAGGCCGGCTAAGATTAAACCTATAGCTAATGTCGGCGCCTTTAGAAGGTATAGGAAAAGCTCTATTATTATAATATATATTTTCTATAAGGTTACTAACTTCCTATACTTCCTCTATAATAATATTAAGTCTAGCTAGGTTAAGGGAAGATTATTAACGACTAAATAGTTATATATCCTCCTCTTCTTTATATCTATATATTATATTAACTATCTCCTTTATCTAGGTTACTACTCTACTAAGAACGTCCCTATACTACATTATATATATTTCTAGTTCCTTAATACATTTAGCTAATAATGCTATTATTACTAAAACTTCCTTTTCTAGGTAAAGGGTAAGGTAATCTTCGACTTCTACTATATAGGTTATAATTCTATAGTCTATCCTAGTAAGACCCTTTTCTATATTTTTGTCAAATATCTTTGTAAATTTACTAAGAAATCCTTCGATGGTTTTAGTAATATAGTCGGTTTAGGCCTCTAGCTAGGCAAATCGAAAATCTATCTTACCGTTTAGCTAAGTAAGTATCTCTTTATTAGCGTTAAACTTGTTAGGTTTAGCTTATTCCATCTTATATTCGTTAGTAAATTCTATCGCCGATTCCGTCTCTTATATAGGAGCTTCCTTTTCTTAAGGTAGTTAACCGCCAGGGTCAGGCTCTAGTGCCTATAAACTTGTTAGAGGAGGCATTCTACGGTATCTTTGGAGTACGCTTACTATATAGTTAGAGAGTTCCTTATATAATAGTTATTTAGTAGGGGAGTTTAGAGGATATAGACGACCAGGAAGATTATCTATAGGAAAAGATCTAGGTGTTAATATAAGGTTTGCCTAGCCCGTTTGTCGGGGGCAAATAAAGATAGATTTAAGGGGTTAAAAGGAAGAGGAATATCCTAGTTACTAAGTCGCTAGGATAGAAGAAGGTAGGTAGATAGATAGTAACTACTCTAGTTACTAAGTTACTAGGAACAGGGAGATAGATAGGGATGATTGTCCTGGTTACCAAGTCGCTAGGAATAGGGAGATTTTGTAGTGGTTATAATAGAATTGCTTAGTTTGGTTACCAAGTCGCCGAAACTAAGCTTAACTATCGCGATATTGGTACTAAACTGATCGTCAGAGCGATACGAATCTAGTGCTGATGGTTGCTAGATAGTTGGTCGCAATGCTTGCTACCATTTGATAGAGGTCTGGTTATAGTAGTTAAAATGGTTCAAAGATCGATATCCTCTATTAACGTTTGCTGGCCCTGTGGTTCTATATAAGAAGAAGATAGGTACAAAGAGCCTACCGTTTGCAGGTATCTATAGGGCTTACTAATCTAACCTTACATGATGGACGTGTCTACGGACACGTACTGTATTAAGGGTATCCCTAGGTATAGGAATGACTAAGACTTCCTAACATTCATCTGGACGCATCCCTCATGTAAGGAGCTGTAGGGGCCATGTCTATACTCTTCTGCGTGCCTCCGTATACCTTAATGGCCTATGTCGCTTACCATGATTAGCGTTGTAATTGGCTATGTCCCGACGTCCCGAAGATGCCGTCGTAATTAACCGCGTGTAGTCCGTTTTGAGAAGGGAAAGCAAGAGAGATAAATAAAGATCATAAAATGAAAGAAAGGAAAAAGAAGAAACCAACAAAAACAGTTGATAAAAGCTGTATCGCGTTGGCATCATGGCCCCCCTCGATGGCCGCCTGCAACTTCGATAGGGTTAGAATCGGCCATCTCAAGGACGTTGCCCGCTTGGTATTTTTTAATATGTGTAATTACGCCGACGTAGTTTCTTCAAGTTGGCGTAGACGGCCGAAGCTCTATCAACTGCCCGAAGTATGTGCTGGAAACCGTGAAGTCAGTTGTTCCGACCCCATTCTAATGACCTTAAATCCGAGGGCCGGCAAAGGCCGCACGCGACTCCGCGGTTGGAAGGTACGCCCTATGCCGTGTCAGCATCCTTCGGGGAGAGGCCACTGTGGCGGCAGCAGGTACGGAGTAGGGTAGGTAATATTTGGTAGAATTTTCGCTTCCGATAGCATCAGTAAGGCAGGTTATAAAGCAAAAGCGACGCCGCAATTGCCCGCCAGCAATTGCACCTTAAGTATGGCCGTAGGTATTCTGACACAGGTGAATAGACTGCTTACTGCGAGACGCCGCACCCCACGAGTGATGTTGGTGTCACATCTTCACCCTTCTTTCAACTGCTTACCCTTCAGGGGAGGGGCGCGCTGCTGTTGACATATATTTTGGGATGAGGCGGCAAAGGTTTTCCTGATCAAAGACGCCGCTTAATTCCAGTCCCTAGGAGGCCTGTACCTCCGGGTCAAGTAGCTGGTGGACCGAAGTGGACTTCTTACCGGTTCTGGGCTTGACTCCGTTTCTGATCATGCCTTCAGCTCGTGCACTCTCAATCAGAAACTTTCCGTCTTTTCAATATGTGCGACATGCATTGGACCTGCGTAGCCCTCGTGGAACTTCAGTCATGCCCTCGAGCATCTATTATTCAAACATTACTCCTGTTGCCCTCAAAGTCTGGCACGCCGTCACGTTATCATCTCCTAGCTCGTCATTTGAGCTCTAATTAACCATGATACACATCGACTTGGCTGATTTCGTTTCGGTCTTCATTCGGTTTCCAGATACGCAGCTAAATCACGAGAACAAACCGCGCTAAAGGCTTGCAACAATTCCTTGGCCGCTATTGATGACTCGTAGATCAGCACCAATCATAGATGTTTTAATTAACGGCCGTAGAGAGTTGTACAAGAGGTCACATCATGTCGACGCAGGCAATCCTTTCAGCAGTCAGCTCATTCCCTCCCGTGGAGAACTTCACGGGTGTCAATTCCGCGAATATCAAGAGCACTGTTTCTACGCTTAATTAGTAATAAACTCAAGCTCCTACTTACCTTGGCCAGTGCTAGTGTTGACGTAGACGTAGCCACGCACCTAGCAGAAGCACACCCATCTCCATATCAGGACCACATGCCACTCCGATGTACATTGTGACGGGGAACATCCGAAGGAACTGATCTTCATGCCTTGACCAACAGATCCCTGTGATCCCTGTAGGGCGTATATGTGGCCAAAGAGACCACCAACAAAGGGGCAACAAACCCCCTTCCTTCCTTGAGCTGGTTTGTTTGTATTCCGATAGGTCATTGGTGCAAAACGGGTCTTGATTACCACAGCACGTCTCTGGCCTCTTCGCTCATGATAGAGCTCGAGCAACATTGCCGGTTCCGTTCCCATCGTCATCAAGTGGCTGCCTCAGCTCAAGGTCCTGGCGAGGCGACGGATTGAAGCCCGCATCAGTTGGCGCGTGGCTTCGTGGCTTCTGACGCTAACCATCCCGCAAGTTCCTCCACGCATCAAGCGTGTGGCAGCCGTTGGTGTCGATACTTCTCCCATTAATGCCACACCCATCCATTCCGGCGGGCTAAGTAGTACGCTGAACCACAATCAAATGCGTCGCGGTGGCCACGATTTAACTGCGAATTTGGGACCTCTTTGTCGTCGTTGTTGTTGTCGTTGTCGTCGTCGTAGGCTAAAGATACTTGCTCGAGACTTACTTTGTCACTGCAATGTGTGAATGTGCAGTTGTCTCACTGAGACCCAAGTCCGAAGCAAAGATATATTTTTAGGATCCGGAGGAGTCTCCGAGGGCAGCCCCGGGTTGGCCATTAGAGATCGCTGACGCACGATGTTCCCATGGAACTTCTTGGTCTCCCAAGACCCATCCAAGCCTCGAACACGGCACCGAAGTCGGAGAAATTTGGTCCGCGCCCGACAATCCGACGCTGGCACGTTGAATGCCTTTCTGGGTGCTTTTTGGGGGAAGGTGCGCCAAGAATCCTATTGACAAGCGAGTCAGACGGCCAGGCTAAATTAAACACTTTTTGCTTGTCGACTTCCGGGCTTTTTAGCCTGTCTGCAGCTTCCGGATTTGGCACAGCATCGAGAAGCAGGCAGCGGGATAATAGGATCACCGCACACGCCGCCTTCCAGCGACGGCTTCGGTCGCCGCCACACAAGGGATGCATCACAGCAGTTGTCTTCCGACCGGGAGGATTTGAGATGCGCAGGCCCAGCTCAGCGGCTCTCCGTCGAAGCCGTCCGTCCTCTTGAAGTCCGCGGGACACGAGGGAGCACGCCGGAGGTGTTGGCTGGACGGAACGAGCTGGCGGGTTGCCGAAAAGCAGCGGAGGCGTTGGGCGACCCCTGGCGCTCTCGACCACTCTGCAACGCCCGCGCCAACGGATGCAGTTCCTACCTGCCGGAAGCGATTCCCGCAAAGGTATAGCTGGGCCCTGATGGACTGGACAGTACGGACGTACATACGGGGTAAGGTAGGTGCCAGACGGCCCCGGCCGCGCGGAAAACGCCGATAAGTCGTCTTCTTTTTTCATTTTTTTTTCTGGGGAAAAATCATGACGGGCGCGGAAATCAACTGGGTTGACGAAATTGGAGACTGATAGTTGCTTTTATTGAAAAGTGCTCACCTGGGCCAAGCAGCCCACTTGCCGCCGGAGTTGGCGCGCCTCGATCCAACAGCGGCAGGCACTCCCGGCTATTTCGCAATTTATGGCTGGGCAAGCAAGCACACGGCAGTCGCAAGTCGCAACCCCACGTTGGCTGCGCGACATTGCGTCCAGGGTTCGCGGGGAGGAGGCGGGCCTTCATTCCATGCGTCTGACAACGCACTCGCGACCTAAACTCTCTCTAGCTGGAAGCGGCATCGTGATGTCCCGAACCCGACTCTCTCATTGTCTGGCATCTCCGAGCGGCCACCAGCTCGCCACACACCACTGCCACACCAGCCGGCGCCCCCCAAATGTCACGACTTTTTGCTTGAGGGTAGCATTGAGGATCGAATGCTCCGTCGCTAGTCGCCTACGGAGTTGCCCAGAAGGAGCAAACGCACGCGATCCCACTGCATCTCTTCATCCATTTCTCCCATTTCTTTCAAACCTCCCCATCGCGTCGCCCGCTTTATCTCCATTCAGCCTTTCCCACCTCCCACCTTCCCCTCGCTCTTCGCCCGTTCTTCCCGTCCCTCCCCCTCTGCCAACACAATTTGCCCACACACACTCCGCGGGCCAGCACCCCTGGCGCCGGCTCGCTCGCTTCGAAGCAACTCACATCTCACTTCATACCCCGAAACCACCACCTCCCTCCCGGTTTCGACACGCCAAGGCCGGCCGGAATCCAATGAATTGATTACATGGCAATCTAGATGAATTGACGTCAATTCCCTCGCGCTGCTTAGCAAGCCATCTCCAACCACGCCTGGCCCGCACGGCCAGCCAACCCCGAACCGTCTGCCCTCCCCACAAGTTCACCTGGTTTTGGCCGCCATCAAGAACGGCCGGGTGCAACACAACTGCCGTGCTCATCCCATCGTACATACAAAGTGTGCGCGTGCGTGCGTGCGTGCCGCAGCGGCGGGAAGACGTGGAGAACGGAACCGTGGAGAGAGAAAAAGGCCCACCTTCTCTTTATTTTTTTTTTTTTTATTTTGTATTGTTTTTTTCTTTCAACCCATCAGAGGACTTGCCTCGCTGGCCAGTGGCAGGCTTCCTGCCGTGTTAGGTGCGCCCGGACTCGAACCACACACGGCTCACACGACCTGCTGAGGTTCCGCTCTCTTCTCCCCCCGTTCGCCCCAACCCAACCCCTAAAAAGGCTCCAGACGTCTCTCTGCATTTCCTGTCTGGGCCTCCCCCGCTAGCCTGGTCCGGTTCCACGATGCAGTGGACGCACCCCGCGAGCCACCCAGCCACGCTGCGCCAGATTCTATGTCGACGTTTCCTCAACATCGAGCGATGCACGATGCGGGTCCATTCACTCCAGCCATTCAAACCGGACGTCACCATGGCTCGCACGCCCTTCATCAGCAAGCCGCCGTGAGCGGCCCTTATTTGCCCTGCCCGTGAGTCATTCCCAAACGCCGTCGAACTCTTTTCAAGTCACCCTGAATTTTAGTTAATTTTTGTCTTATTTTATGGATTTTCATTCTTTCTTATCGCGGATTTCTGCTTTGCTTTTGCTGGGCTCTTCCCGTTCTTCTGCGAGCGCCAGGCCGTACGCCCTCTCGACATAATGTACCCAGTAGCTGATGTTGATGGAACAGATACGAGGACAAGGTCACCAAGGACGGCACTACGGCTCGCATGGTCCTCCTGTTTCTGCGGGAACTACTCGAGCAGCTATCTCTCGGGGAGCAGGCTCAGCAGAGCTATGGATGCCCCATGACCCGCTGCCACAGGAGCTTCGCAGCCCCGCTGCAGGTCGTCCAGCACCTCCTGTCCTGCCCAGAGCTCCCTAACGGCGAGTTCGATTGCGACAAGTGCAGTACTAGCCACAGCTTCCCGACCAACGAGAAGGATTGGGCGCAGTGGGTGGGCTGGCGATCGCCGCAACCCATGCACATCGAGCGGAAACGGAGCCTCGGGTCCAAGATGAAGGACTTTGCTCTGCGCAAGAAGGACCCGTCGCGCAAGCAAACTTCGGCCTTTGACTTGAACTTCAAGAACGCTTCCTCCATGGACACGCGACCCAGCACGGCCACCTCTGACGCGCCCAGCTCTATCTTCACTACTAAAGGCTTCCAACAGCATGCCGTCTTCCCCGGCCAGAATCCGGCACCACCCTCCTTCTCGGCCGTCCAGAAGCCGGTGCTGCCATCGAGCCTCCCCGAGGTCGATCCCGGCATGTTCTGGCCCGGTTTCAACGGGGCCGCTTCTGACCTCCCGTCGACGGTGTCCTCAGTTGCCCTTTCTTCCACAGTGGATGAAACCCAATCTGAGCGTCTTTCGCAAAATACCTCGCAGAGCACGCTTTTTACCTCGAACCTAGATCCATACCAAAACACGGTTGGCTCGTCACAAGACTCCGACATCTCGGCCTCACAACAATACATGTACCCTCCACAACTACCCTTCAACCCTGGTCTGACATCTATTCCTAGCCATGTACCAACCACGTCGTCCATGTGCCTAGACGAGTCTCTCCCGTTGTCGCAGAGCCCTGTCCCCCCGGCAGACGTTCGCTCAGCCGGCTCAAATGACAACGGGTGGTGGCGGCCAAAGGCAGAGGCCGAGACACCTCAGCCCACACCACCATCGTCCGGCCCGGATCCTGGCTTCCCCCTCCAGGCTAACGTGCTGGGCGGCCTAGCGCAGGGGATTGGCAGCGGGATGTCGAGTCCGACATCGCCGAGCACAGCCGCGTCTCCGTTTTACCAAATACAGCAACCACCGTCGACCCAGTCCATGTCGCGGGCGCTGAGCCAAGAGTCGATGCAAAGCGGCATGACGACAGTCTTTGGGACGCCGATTTCAGAAGGAGGCGGGCCCGGCGCTGCAACACCACGCGCCGAGAGCCACCAACCACCCGCCCACCAACAGAATCAACAACAAGGTCAACAGTCGGCTGCTGTCTCGAGCAAGCAAGAGACGGCGTCGGTCGAAGACCTCGTCTGCGACGAGTGCCAATGGAAGCCCAGGGGCGTCAGGGAGAATCTGAAAGGGTACCTGCGCAAGCACAAAAATACCCACAAAGGTGTCCGGCTAGCGTGCGACGTGCCTGGATGCATCAAGACGTTCAGCCGGCTGGACAATCTCAAGAAACACAAGAAGGACAAGCACGGAATAGAAGACACCGGCGGCTCTGGGAGTGCGAAGCGCGCGGCGGGCGAGTCGGCCGGGAACGGTGCCCAACAGGAGGCGGAGTCGAAGCGGCCACCCACCCGCGAGTCGCACCACATGCCCATGAGCGTCCCTATCGTGTCGGAGGATTATTCCATGCTGTGGCCCGCGCTGCATTTTTAAAAGAGGGGGTGGAGCGGATCAGAGGGTTAGCCAGCGGCCGGTTATGTTAAGCGGTCGTTTTGCCGAGACAAAAATAAGCCATTAAAGGCGCTTGTCGACGCATTCGTTGCAACATCTCCTTTGCTTTCTTGATTTCTCTGTGCCATACTAGGGTTGGGCCGAGGGAAGGACCTCGGAAGAGAGGGAGCGGCTCGAGCAAAACGCATCTTGTTTTCCTTTTTCTTCCCATTTGTGTTCCGGTCTGGATTTACGTCACAGATACCCACGAGCAGGGTACCTGAAGGGACCAAGCGACCAACGAAACTCTCGCTGCTTAGCGTTTGATTTGGCATTGAAAGCATGAGTTGTCAATCTAACTTTTTTAATCTTGGTCTAATTAATGTTATTTGCCTGCCGAGCCAATGCTATCGATAGGTGACGATCCCCCGGAAACGCCCCTCTCCTCTTAACCGGCAATTACGGCTCATAGCCGCGATAATTAAGGGTTACACAATCAGCATCTTAAGTCACTCACCGTCTGGGTTGCCTAGGCTAATCACTCCATTCTACTTACAGCGCGCTCGATTGAAAGGCAACAAGCCCAGTGTCAGAAGCTGTGGAGCTTCTAAGAGTATTAGCCACGCGTTTGCCACAGCTATATAAGGCTGTTCAACGCATTGGCCAGTCCCTTTGTCTATAAATACCACTCTTTTTATCTCCTTTATAGATAGTTCAACAAGGCACTCTTTTCCTTCGTATAGCCACCTACTACAGACTACTTTCAATGCTCCCGGAAGCTCATCACTACATTCGGCAGTTATAAGCCTGGCGCCTTGACTACTCCTCTACCAATGTATCTTTAATATTAGTAGTAGCTTCTTCCTCTATTATAAACACTTATACCCTACTTCTATACGCATTTGACGATGTATCTATTATATCCGAGATCCTAATCGAGACTTCTATACGCCTTATAAGGCCTAGTTCCTGGAACTCGTGGTATATTAAACTATAGTCATAGGCTAAATTCGCCGGTATATAGGTATTTGTCGATCCCGATAGCGACTACGAGCTAGATCTAGAAGTTCTAGAGCGCCCGACTTGTAAATAAGCTAGGTATAACCTCATCCTAGTGACCTAGGAGTAACTCTAAGAAGGAGGATTATCGCCCTCGATATCTAGAGACTTAATGCCTTTAGATATAGCTATTGTAGTAGAATTCGTATAGCTAGAAGACTCCTTCTATAAGAATATCATATATACCTTAGACATTGGTAAGCGGATAGGATAGCTATAACGCTAGCTAGTATATACTATAGATCCTAAGCTCTATAAAGCTATAAAAGCGTATAGGAAGAAGGATATTAACCTTATTAGGGAGATTATCTAGGTGCTTTGTACTATACTTATACTATCTATCGTAACGCTCTATACGATGGTTATAACGTAATATATAGCTAGTCTTAATGTAGCTAAGCGTTTAGGAGTTAATCTATAGCACTAGATTTGTAACTTTAATATTACCTTCTAGTAAGCTATCTAATATGATATCCTAGAAGTATAGGGTATATAAGGACTTTATACCTTTCTTGATGTCATTATTATATATATCCTATTAGCCTAGGTAGTATATAAGAGGATGAAAATTAAGCTTGCTAATAGTATAGGAAAGCTACTTCTAGAGCTTAGCTCCCTTGTCACGATGGCCGAGATCCTAATTAATAATGATATGTAACCTAGAGTCTCTTAGAAACACGGAATCTTCTTAATAACCTATATACTAACACTTCCTATAGCTTAGAAGAGTGGTAAGGAGAGAGGTAGAGACTTATATAGAGACTCCTATAGCGCTTAGCGGTATAATACGAAGTATCCTTATAGGCGTCTAAGATATCCGTAGGATCTAGTAGATTACTATACTCTTAAGTAAGCTATCTATAGTAACGAGTAACGCTTGTACCTATCTAACAAGGAGTATAAGAGGATTTGCTAGGAGCTTGATAAGCCGAAGTAGGCTAGACTAAAAAATCTTCTTATTACTAAGTAGAGAGAGCTATCCTATTCTAGGTAGTTAGGGGTAGGATACTCTAGTTCTCTTAATATATTAATTATTAGCCTTTAACTATTTGGTAAGCTCTTAACTTATAATAGGATATTTAGTATAATTGCTCTATAGTATTATCCTCTTTTGGAAAGTACTCTACTAGATTTATATAATATAACCTACTTAGTTAACGATAAGAAGTTCCTTTTACCTAAGACGTTTATTAAGGTAGAAGATCCTAAGTTCGTTAAAGTAGGTATAACGACCTTTCTTATTAGTAGGAGGGGTACTTAGGTAATTAAGAATGTTCTAGATAGACTATATAGACTATATACTAAGAGCCTAATACTTAAGGATATTACTATTATTAAAGGATTTTATATTAATATTATCTCGGAAGCTCTATTACTTAAGGTAGGCATTTGGTATTATAGCTTAGATTACTCTTTACGTTTCTAAATACTAGAAAATAACGTTATTCTTTGTAAGTTAGAACATAAGTATAATCTTACCTTCCTTAAATATAAGCCACTTTCCTACTACTCGAGCTTCCTAGATTATATCTTAATTAGTAAAGCGGGTATTATAAACGTTTATATATCCTTATAGAACGTATTTACTATATACGCTAGAAGGTTATATATGTAAGCGTTACCTACTATAAGAGAGGATACTAAGGATCTTTGGCACTTAAGAGCTAGCTACCTCGGACTAGAAGCGTTAAAAGCGCTTATTAATAACGCTAAAAATATCTATATTAAGGGGACAGTATATATTAAATATAAGAGCTATACTTATATTTATACTACTAAGGTTATTTCGAGAAGACTACTAGAGTAGAAGTCTATATACCTATTCTAGCAAGTAGCCTAGGATTTGTTCGACTATCCTAAATTAATTAATAGATCACGATAGCTACCTATAATTATTAACAAGTATAGTAGGAAGCTTTTCCCTTTCCTCCTAATAACAAAGTTATTAGATTAAATTATAAGAGTTATCTAGAACTTCAAGAGCTAGGTAAGATACTAATATAGGCTTATATAATATACTAGCCTTATAGTAACTACAGATAAACACACAATGTTTTATTCAACTACCTTAAGGAGAGAAAGAGGAGAAAGTAAGTACAGGTATCGAAAGGGGGTCCTATTTCCTAATATAGGGGGTATATACATAGTCTAGTAAGGGCCCGGTTAGGCGTCAGGTTAGAGCCCAACCGGGTCCTAAGCGCGTGCCCTACGAACGCCCTACGAACGTATATAGGTCCGGTCCGAAACCGGGTATAGCCTGTTATCGATTAGCCCGGATAGAGCCTAGGCCTATAATATATCCCCCCTCTTTTTCTAGTCGGATGCTTAGGTAGGTCTGCCTAGTGTTACTATAGTAATAGGTCCTATATATACTAGCGGACTATACGCGCGGTCTGGCTTTATTTAGGTCCTGTATAGGTCCTAGTCTTTATTTTGATATTATATAGGTCCCGGCCTTTGTTCGAGTTCGAAGTAGGGCCTGGTCTTTGTTTAGGCCCTATATATACTCCCCTAGCCTTACTCTCTAAATACGTATAAATTCCTCCTCTCCCTCCCTCCGATTCCTACTTCCTCTCTTTTTATAACCTATAAATTCCCCCTCTACCTATACCTACTTATATATTATCCTACTACCTATACCTATATTGTGTCCCTAAGATTTTTTTTTTTATTTAGAATGTTTGCTATAGTCGGCTTACTTAGTAGTAATAATAGTAGCTATTATCCTAGTAGTAATAAGAATAAAGATTATAATATAAGTTTTCCTTCTATTTCCCTAACTATAGTCGTAATATATATATCCTAAGTCCCTACTAACTGCCTAAATTTTAGTATAAGAACTAGAACATTTCCCTTGGTAGGTTTGCTATCAAGGGCGACTCCTCTAATAAGGAGTTTAAACTCCTACCTAAGAAGATATAGTATTATCTTAATTATATTTACTATATTCTAAGTAGTAATAATATTATATATATCCTTAGTTATAGTATATCCTATATAATATACCGTTCTGCCTATGATCCTTACATTTAGAACCTATAATTATAGGCAAATAATCTGTATTTATATATAGGTATCTATAAGATTATATACTATTATAATAAAGATATAGCCCTAGAGACTCCCCCTTAGCTAAAGACTATAAACTATAATATATATAAGGTAATCCTTATACCTATATTTATTACCCTAGTACGTTCCTTTACTATAATTATAGAGGCTATATAGGCTAACCATTCCCCTACCTAGCTTGCCTTCTCCCCTACCTAGGCTGCTAACTCCTATCGCTATAGCGATAACTATACTATAGTTACGCTCCCCTATACCCCCTCCTACCGCGGTAATACCCTCCCTGCTACCTCCGACCCCGCCCCTGCCTTATAAGCTACTAGGTAGCTTATACGCCATACCATCGCGTAAAATAATAATATACTACGCTAGATATAGTATATAAATAAGAATATATCGACTTTGGTCGATACTAATGCTACCCTTATTACCTATATCTTAGGTATACCTTTGCCTATATCCTAGGCCCGCCACGCTACTACTACGTGCCCTATACCTATACCTAACGTTCTAGCTCCCTGACCAAGCGTATGCTATACCTGGTCTATGACCGTGAGGAGCCTGCCCTCGCGGCTCCTAAAGACATAGTAGAGGAGGAGAAGGAGGTTAAGTATTCGGGGGAGGATAAGGAGTAAGTGTAGGACACGTTAGCTATATTTGTCGTTTTTTTTTGTTTATATAATTAGTTTGTTAGTATATTTATAACGCGTTTGCTACCTGCCTATCTTAGGTTTATTATTATTATTATTATTAATCCTATACTATTATACTAATAAGTATGCCGGAGCCTCTCTAGTTATATACAAAGGAAACTATGCCTAATAGGCCGGGTAAAAACCTCTGTCCTGCCTTTGCCTATCTTAGGTTTGCCTACCTAAGTGATATAATTAAATTGTTTGCTTTTGTATCCCTTGCTACTTCTTGTTCGTGCCTAGTCTGTCATTTAGGTATATATCCCCCTATTCCTGTTCGAAAGCGTCAAGCACTTTAGTATTTTCCAAGTTTTCTAGTAGTTCCTAAGTTAAGGTATTATATCCCTTCTATTTTACTAGTATATTATAGCAGTTTCCTCTTCCCCTTATGTTCCTAGCTATAAGAATCGCTTCTACTTCGTATTCTTTTTATAGTAATCTATCCTATAAAAGTTCTAATACTAGGCTAGGGTAGGTATTTGATATATATTATAAGGGGAGTAGATTAGATATAATATACTTAACTAGATCAATATAGAAGGTAGGATATAGGCCCTAGGGGACATCTAAAGTAATAGTTAACAATATTAGTACCGCTACTACTTTATATTTAATATTAACCTAATCAAGTTTCCAACTTAGGTAGTTAATTTTAATATTATATAGGGATAACTATACTTTATCCCCTATCTTAAACCTTTTAGCCGGACGTTAAGATCGATTAGCGTTTTCTTACTAGCGTTACTATACGTACGTAATAGTAGCTTAGGTCTACTCTACGCCCTCTTTCAGATGGTGTAAGAAGTTAATAGCTTTCCCCTACGGGGTCGAAGCGGGAGCGTCTAGGAGATCGGCAAACTAGATAGGACTTATATTATAGCTATAGAGGAGGTAACTTATGCTTATTCTAGTTACCGATAAGTCACGGTTATTAATTGTAAGCTAGTATATTAGAAGATATTTAGGCTAATCATACTAGGCAAAGGAAATAATAGTCTATAGGATAGTCTATACCTCCTAGTTTATATATTCTATACCTCTATCTATCTAGGGGTAATATACTATCGATAGTAACTATTCGATCCTAATAATCTTATAGAGAGAAGTCTAGAACTAGCTAAGCTAGTCTAAGCTACGATTGGTAATAATCTATATTAGAAACCTATAAAACCGTTACTATATATCCCGGAACCAGAGAGCGTATACCTCGGCCCCTATTAAAGATATAGCCTTAAGCTAGACGTATTTCGACAGTCGATCGGTAATCACTATAAGGTAATAGGGTAAGTTCTTATCTCGTGCTAGGAGGTCGACTATAAAGTCGATGGAAATCTATTTCTAGAAGTAGTCGGTAATAGGTAGGGGTTAGAGGAGTCCTTATCATAGTTATCGTAATACCTTAGCCCTTCGGCATATACAATAGTTCTTTATAAACCACTTTATATCAAAGGATATAAGATCCTAATGATAGTCCTGTTAGAGCATCTTAAATAACCTATTCCTCCCTAGGTAACCTAATATAGGAGAGTTATAAACTCGCTAAAGGATAGTAGTAGTAAGTAGTTCCTATATAGAGAGCTAGAGTCTTCCCTAAAACTAAAGAGCACCTTATATGCTTAAGGAGTAGTCTATAATCTAGGTTTATACTATATTTACCTCTTTAGGGAACTTCTAGGCCCTATCTTAGATAGCCTAGAGTTAGTATATATAGTATTTATCCTTAAGAACCCCTTTGTCCTAGAGAGATATAAGCAAATTATCTATAAAAATGTTACTCCCCTTAGGTAGGTTAGACGCTTTCGGTGACTCTAAGGTAGTAGAGGTGTCTAGTTAGATAGTAGGAAGGAGTTATATAGTATACTATATATCTTTAGGGAAATCTTACTTATAATAGGAAAGGGTATTTAGATAGGATACCTATAATCTAGGGTGGTAGCAGAGCTTAAAGTTAAAGTAAGAGAGTATCTTAGCCTATTAGGCTTATTATTTACTAATCAGGCAAGGCTAGGTAAAGTATTTAAGATTCTTATAGTTAGTTAGGATTTAGAAAGGGGTCGAAATACTATAAAGTTCTACTAACTAGGCCTTTAAGTAAGAGATAATTACAAGTAATTCCTTATTATAGATTATATAATTCCTTTTAGCCAGGGTTAATTTTATAGAATGATAGGCTATAGGGTATAGGACTCCGTCTTCTCCCCGTTAGGAGAGGCATTTGCCAAGGGCTATTCCGGAATAGTCTACCTTAAGAACTATCTCCCGCTCGGGGTCCTATTATACTAGGACAGGTTCTAAGATAAAGGCTATCTTAAGGGCTTCGAAGGCCTCCTATTCCTCCCTTCCCTACTAAAATAGGGTATTCTTACAAGTTAATTATATTAAGGGTGCGGTTATCTTAGAGAAGTTAGGGATAAAGTTATAGTAGAAGTTAGTAAATCCTAAGAAACTCCGTACCCCTTGAACTTTCTATAGCGCCTCCTAATTACAAATGGTAGCGAGCTTCTCGGGGTTAGGACGAACTTAGGTACCGGCCTTAATAATATAGCTAAAGTATTTAACTTCTTTTATAGTAAATATATACTTCTTAAGATCAAGAGTAAGCCTTATTATCTATAGCCTCTAGAGAACCTCCCTAACTCGTTTTATATAGTCCTTCCTACTACCTACTATATATATTAAGATATTATTAAGGTATACTATCACGAAGTCTCTAAGTATTAGGCTAAGAGTGCTATTAATATATCATTAGAAGGTTATAGGTATACCTACTAATCTAAAGGGATAGACTAGCTACTCGAAGAGTTTAAACTAGGTTTAGAATATTATTAAATACTTATCTCCTTCTATAATCTAAATATAGTAGAAGGCCGCCCTAATATCTAGCTTTATAAACTACTAAGCCCTAGCCAAGGAGTAGAGAATCTCCTTAATCAATAGAAGTAGATACCGGTCCTACTTTATAATCTTATTTAGGGCTTAGTAGTCTATATAGAATCTCTATCCTCTATCTGCCTTCTTTACTAAGAGGATAGGAGCAATAGCCGAAGAGGAGCTTGCTCGAATCTATCCCTTATCTAGTAGATTAACGACCTATTTCCGGACCTCTAATAGATAGTCTTATAGCATATTATAAAGGGGTCCCCAAGGGAGTTCGGGGATCTTCCTATCAGGACCCTCTTTTAGCTTAATATAGTAGTTAATAGTACTACGGTATAGGGGTAATCTGCTAGCCTTCTCCTTATTAAAGAGGTCGGCAAAGTCGCGAAGTTCTTCTAGTAGGGTCGCCTCTAGTTCTAAGTAGCCGCTCCCCTTCTCTGCTATACCTCTATCGAGTTTACACCTTGATTCTAAGATAGTTATTATTTCCTAAATGCTTATAACCAGGAAGGTATTAGAAGTATTTCCCTTCTATACTCTTCGAACTAGGCCTATAAAAACTATACCTATAATCTAGGAGATTCCTATCTTTCTAGATTATAAAGAGACTTCCTAGATAAATAGTCCTAGCTATACCCCGATCTCTAGGATACTAATACTTATATCTAGTTTAACCTTTCGATATTCTATCCATAGAAGACCTAATATAATATCCTATACTAGTCTAGGGATTATATAAAATATAGCCTAACTCTCCTATCTATCGATATCTATTATAATATAGACTATTCAAGTGATCTTCTAGTTAAAATATACCTCTATTATAGTACTAAGAGTATAAGGGGTTAGTAAACTAATTTACTTAAGTCTAAGCTTCTAGTATATCCTTTTACTAATAATACTATAGCTAGAATATCTATTATCTACTTAAACATTTATAAAGCTAATAGAGTTAAGGAAGACTAGAATAAGAAAAGGGGGTTTATCTATTCTCCTACTAATCTTTATAAACTCGTTCTCCTAGTAGTTGTAGTCTTCTAGCCCCCTTATAAGACTTTGCTTAGGGGCTATTCTTTTCCCTACTCCCTATCTTCCTCGTTAGACTAGTCGCTATCCTCTCTCTCTTCCTTAGCCTCTAGGGTATAAATATTAGCCCTTAGCTAGTTCTACTATACTAGTCTTCTAATAGGGGTATATTTATACTTGGTAATAAAGTGACCCTTCTATCTATATTAGATATATACTCTAGCTACTTATTATATTATATATATCTCCTAACTAACCTATTTTACCTATAGGGCGTCTCCTTTATACCCTTCTAGTTAGTCCTTATTAGGACCCTTCTTCTATAGGTTGGTTTATACCAAATTGATACTAGTTATTAGCGTATCCCTATCTATATCTTTCTCTCTCTAAGGCTCGGATACTACCTATCGTCTTTATATCTATTAATATCTATTACCTAGGTAGAGGGCCTTAAGGTCTATTATAATCTTATAGTATCTCTCTATTACTACTATATAGTTATCCTAAGGGATTCCTTAACTAATAGCTATATATTTAAGTCTTAAGGAGAGGTATTACTATAATTTAATTAGGTATATCTTATCATTCTAAAGGAGACCGCCTACCTTTAAGAGTTTTACCTTAAACCAGATAATAAAGGTAGAGAATAGCTTATTATCTCTCTATTATAGAAACTTAAGCTCTAATAAGGTAACTATCTTCTTATAAGGGTCGGAAAAGACGCTCTTAAGGTATTAGAGAAACTAAGCTAGGTCGTACCTAATCTTTAGGCCTATAGATTTATAGTATACTATAACCTAGGTTTAAACCTATCGCGTTAGGTTTCCCTAGATAAAGACCTACTAATCGTAGTTAGAACTAATAAAGTCTCGGTCTACTATAAGGATATATTCTATCGTACTCTTCTAGGCTATAAAAAGTTCCTTCTTACCGTCGAAAGGCTCCCTAGTTAAGAGGTGCTTCCTTTGAGGCCGCTATCTCTCTAGGGATATCTTAACCAAGTTAGGAGTTAGCGTAGGTGTGACGAACCCAACTCAGACTTCTTCTAAAAGGGTTCAGACGAAGGTAAGTAGTGTAGGACAAGTGTACAAGTCGTCTAAGGGATTCGGTAAAGCCAAAGGGTTTACAACAACAGAGTTATCTCTTCACAGTAGTGCGATGCTATCAGGAATACTATGATATAAGGAGTACGTTGCTATCACTAGTGAACTCCAGAGTCTACCAGAACGAGTGACTATCTATATGTATATATAACCTTGGTGATCACTCCCGATCACGGTGATCGTGAGTGATCGTATAGTGGTGATCACCCTGATCACTGGTGAGCGTAGTGATCATAGCGCTTCTTATGTTGTGATTAGCCCTTCCGTTCCTTCGGCTTGATTGGTCTGTCTGTGCCGATGGCCTAGGCGGCATCTATATATATATTTCCGTGACACGATGCCCCTCCTTCAAGGCTTTCGACCCGAAAGCCCTCTTTTGGCCGTTTCAAATAGCGCTAACATCTCTCGCGGTCCTTGTATGTATTTTTCTCCTTAGTTCCTTGTTATCCTTTATATTGTCAATTATACCGTCTAACGTATATAGGTCCTAAGCGTCTATTCGTCGTAAGCGTCTAGCTTAGTTTATTTCCGATCATGGGTTCGTAGTAATGGCGTGTTCCCATTGCGTAGAGCATAACCGAGTATATAAAATGATTGAAAAATCTTGTCGCTACGAGGCTTACGTACGTCGGGGTCGTGCTTATAATAGTTCCAGTATTCTAGCTTCTTCTTATAGGTTCTCGATCCCTTATAGAGGTATGTCGCTGATCGTAGTGTAGTAGATCGTATTATACGTGAGTAACGTCGTTTAAAGGCTAAAGAAAAAGAGGCCGAAGTCTTGTTATAAGAATACCAACGTAAAGCTTCTAAGGCGTTGGCCTGTTTGACTCGGGTTCGTGAGTAATAAGAGTTTTTGGTAGAGAAGGGGGCAGATATGGTTACGCGGGGTTTGTCGAATCTAGACGAATTGGAGGCGATAGAGCAATAGGAATCAGAGGCTGTTCTGGACGTATAGCTTAACGGTAGCGTCAACGTTATTAACTAGGGCGCTATCTTTGATTTTGTCCTAGGTTTGCCTTTGGCTGATCCGGGTTCTACTAATAGAACTATTCGAGTTTCTTAAGGCAGTTTAGGTTCTTAACTAGTTCCTATAAGTTATCTTCTAGTCCAAAATCAAGCTATTTAACCAGGTACTATAGTTCCCCGTTGATAATACGTAAATCTAGGATTTCTTTGACGTCCTATTCTTCCTCTTCGTCTTCCGCTTTGATGTTTATAGCGATTTTAGCATTCTTTGGCGTTAATTCGAGAAGTAAAATATAAAAAACGTCTGTCTGTAGTCGTATAGATAACGGTAATAATAGTCGATAGTTAGATGTCAAGATTCGTTCTTTGATAATAAAGGGTCTAACCTTCTTAAAGTCTAGCTTCGTACTTAGTCGTTTGGTTCGCAGGTTTCGTACGATCAGATAGACTTTGTCTCCCCTCTCTAGGCGAGGTCCCTCGAGCCTATGTTTGTCGTAGTAGTTCTTTATTCTGGTTCTGACAAACTCGAGTTCCTTTTTAAGTTTCTTATATAGTGCGTATATCTGCTCTACTTTGACTACTGCTCTTGGCACTATGACCTCTAGTCCTTACCTAAGGTCTGCTTCGTATCCGTAGTTTGTAAAGAACGGTATAACTTTAGTCGTTTCTGTCGGCATTATATTATAAGCGAGTTGTACTATTAGCAATAGTATGACCTAGTTATCTTATTAGTAGTTGACGTAGGAACGGAGGTATTGCTCGATAACTTGGTTTAGTCGTTCTATTTGTCCGTCGGTCTGCGGGTGATATACCATTGACAGTTTATTGTTAACGCCCAATCGTTACATTAACGCTTGCTAAAACTTCGATACGAACTTGGTGTCTCTGTCGGTGATCCATTCTTACGGCTAAGCGTACACTAATATAACTTGCTAATAGATCACGTCTACTAGCTGTTTAGCTATCTAGGACTCCTTATAGGGAAAGAAGTATACCCATTTAGTTAGGCGATCTACTATAGTGAGAATACTATTATAGGTCACTCCTATAGCCATATCCTTAGATTCTAGCAGTTTCGTAATAAAGTCTATCGTAACTAAACTCTATAGTTTGTCAGCTATTAGCAGTGGCTAAAGTAGCCCGTACAGCTTATATCGTACCGTCTTGCTTCGATTACAGATGTCGTAGCTCCGTACGACTTCCTTGATTCGTACCGTTAATTGTAGAAAGTCGTAGTGTTTCCTAACTTGTACGACAGTCTTCGTGACTCCTTTGTATCCTCCAAGTTTCGACTCGTAGAGTTCTCGAATCATTTGTAGCTATTAGTCTTTGTCGTGGATATACGCTTTGCCTCGGTACTAGAGTTTCCCATCTTTTTCTTCCACTTCGCTAGGTACTACTAGTCTAGGTGCTGCTTAATATTGTACCTTGTTGATCCTTTCTTCTCGGAAGATTACGTAACATTCTAGGAACGAGTCGAGTAGATCGTCTTCTACGGGTGTCTACGTTTCGTGATATAGCATTCCGTCTATTCGTTCCTTAAACAACGGTAACGTTGTTTCCGTTTGTCCTTCCGTATGATCCGTTCGTCGGCTTAAAGTATCCGCTCGTACGTTTTCTTTGCCTTTCTTGTAGCGGATCTTAAAGTTAAATTCCGCGAGGAATTCTACCTATTATATTTATCGTCCATTAAGCTCCTTTGTTATCGTAAAGTACCGTAGATTCTTGTGATCTATATATACTTATACTAGTTCGATCGTACCACTAAGATATAGTTACTATTCCTTAAAAGCTTCGATAATTATAAGTAGTTCCTTGTCATAGATTAGATAGTTAAGATATAGTCCGTCGAGCTTCTTTGAAAAGAAGGCTATAGGATATAGCTTCCCTTACTTGTCTCGTTATCCTAACTATCCTCCGATAGCGTAGTCTAAAGCGTCCGTTTCTACCTCGAATAGTTTCTTAGGGTCTGGTAGTACTAGCACCGGATCCTTAGTAATAGCGTCGCGAATCTATATAAATGCTTACTTGTATCGCTCTTCCTATTGGAACTTAGCGTTCTTCTTAGTAAGCTTATATAATGGTTATACGATCGCTCCAAAATTCCTAATAAATATCTAGTAGAAGTTTGTAAACCCGATAAAACTTCATACTTCCGTGACTAACGTCGGTCGTAGCCAATCTTTGATAGCTTTAACCTTTAAGGGTTCTATCCGAATTTGTCCTAGGGATATCTCGTATCCTAAAAACACCATCTTCCTAACGTGGAATTCGCTCTTTTCCTTATTAACTAATAGCTTATATACGTATAATACATCTAGCACTACTCTTACGTACTTCCGGTATTTATCTATTGTCTTAGAGAAGATAAGTATATCGTCGAGATAATATACCGTAAATTTGTCGAGAAAGGGTTAGATAGCTTGATTAATCAGGGCTTAGAACGTTGCTAGCGCGTTTGTAAGTCCGAATGGCATGACAAGGTACTTATAATGGCTATAGGGTATCCTAAAGGCCATTTTCCACTTGTCGCCTTCTTTAATCTATATATAGTTATAGGCCGATGGCAAGTTAAGACGCGTAAAATATTAGGCTCCTACTAACTGATCTTGGAGCTATGAGATTAGTGGTAACGGGTATCGATTCTTTATAGTCTATTCGTTAAGTTGCCGATAGTTAATATATAACCGTAACTTTCCGTCTTTCTTAGGTATAAACAGGATTAGGTAGCCTACTAGCGATGTCAACGGGCAGATATATCCTCTTCAAAGATTCTCCTCTAGATATCGCTTAAGCTCTTCGTTCTATGTCTAGCTTATATAGTAGATCTTAAAGAACTTAAGTCGTGCTCCTTCCTTGAGCTTGATCTCGTGATCCTATAGGCCGTGTTCTGGTAATCCTTCCAGATGCTTTGGCTCGAATGCTAGGTGTCCTTCGTACTCCCTCGGTACTTCCCTAGTCTTGTCTCGTTTCTCTATTTTCTAGTAGTATACGAACTTGGTTCTATCTATGGCGATATTAGCGATTTCTCCTGTCTCAACCTACTACTCCAATTGCAATGCTCCGCATTCGTCAATGGAGAGAATAGCTATCGGCGGTTCAGCTCGTTCCTCCTGTCGTAACGTCGGTATCGTTATACCGCTTCTTCTAGAGTCCGTAGTGGTCTGTCTGCTACTATCTGTCTCTTGCGGTAGATCCGTAGGATATGCCTTCCCTTGAGCATCGTCTGCTCGCGATCCTTGCGTACTCCCTATTACGCTAGTCGAATACGACTCCGTCTAGGGTTATAGGTAGCTACCATTCTTCTAGCTAATGTCCGGGTTATAATCTTTATACTATAGTAACCCTAATATTATATCCTTATCGTCGCCTATATCTATAATGCTAAGTACGACTACTATAGTCTTCCCTACTATAGTAATATCGATCGGTTTAGTCTCCCTACGTACCTATTACGTTAGGAATAGCCCTTTGACTATACTATACTTCCGTTTTATCCTCTAGGGTATCTATAGCTAATTTATAAGTGTCGGCGAAATCAGGTTTATTTCTACTCTACTGTCTACTAGTACGAGCATTTCGTACTACTTCCATTATGCCGTTATCTATAGTCGCTTGTCTTACCGTCATCGTATAAAGATTACGGTGATTTCCTATATTTCTGCCGGGAGGTCTCGATATAGTGGTCTCTTACACCAGTTCCTCCTGTACTACGCTACTACTTACCGCTATATAGGCGTTAATGGTTTTTAGGCCCCTCGAAGGGCCCTAACCCGTTTCCTAGGTCAGTGCTAACCTCTTCGATTGTTCGGCTAATAGCGGCTTCGTCAATCGTTCCCATTTCCGTAAGCCATTAAGTGCTTACAGCTTCCTACCATTAGGTCTGTTCTGCTTTTCGTCGTACAGTCTATAGCTTCATCTGAAGCTCCCGAATTCGCGATTTCTTTTTATCCGCGTAATAGAGACAATCGTTGCTCTAGTATAAGTCCTATATATCTCGTCCTATTCCGTAGTACCTAGGCCAGGCTCGTCTTGGAACTACTATAATGCCTTCTAGATTCCGGGTTTCGATCTTCCAGAGTAATTTGGCCGCTCTATTTCCCATGTCGTAGACCCATTCTACAGGGCGTAAACTTCCGTCCCCGTTTTCCTATCAGGTCAGCTAGTAATTATTTTCGAATTTATTACGGAAGTAGTATTAGCATTTGTATACTATACACTAGAACTAGGGCACTTATACGTATACCTTATATCAAGGGTATAGTTATATAGCGTTGCCTAGAAGATATTAGAATTCTTTTCCAAATCCTTCCTACTATATATAGACTATAGGTACCCTAATACTAAGGTAGGAATATTTCTTCTAATAGCTTTCCTATATACGTTCGTCTTTTCCGCGGTTCGCGCGTATAAACTAGTACTCTAGGTTCTATACGTCATAGCTAAGTTACAGATTATCAAAGTACATAGTATAACTATCGGGTCTATCGTACGTTATAGGCTATTCCCCTTTAATGGTTTCTACAATATATCAGAGTTCCCTCATTTCGTCCCTCATCTCGTCGCTCTACTAGGCGAGTCGAGTCAGGCGTCCATCTCGTTCACGTAACTCTGTATTAAGCCGGAAAACTTCGTTACGGTACCATTCGATCTATTCCTAAAGGAACAAGATATTCGGTCCGGGTCGGTCGACTCCTTAGGTGTTAGTTGTCTACGATCCATCCCGTCTCTGCGTGACCGTAAAACCCTACTACCTCAAGGCTAGGAGAATCGAAATCGGTGGCGTATACTCCCCTGCCGTATCCTATTCGGCAATGCCTGTCTCGGGGTCTATAGTGACTAGTTTGGAGTACGGTGTCTGTTCGTCTTTGCCATTATTATCGTGTTCGAGACTATCCGTGTCGCTATCCCTATCTTCGTAGCTCGTAGCTACTACTTTGACGACGTCCTTAGTTTCGTCGATAACCGTAGTTTCCTTTCCTAGGACTAGTTTCTAATCTTTCTTCGGGCTTTGACATTCTCGCTTATAATGCCCTTTCTTTCTACAGTTGTAGTAGGTAGCATTAGGCTTGTCCTTAGCTATCTTCTTCTTATCCTACTTCTATGCTACGTCTATATCTATAGCTCCGGGATACGTCCCGTATAAGGTACTAATATATGCCTGCTTTTTCTTATTATTAGCCTTAACCGTAGTTCTATTTATTTAACCTCGTTTCTACTATTCCTATATATAGAGCCGATCGTCGATTCTAATAGCCTATATGATATATTTATCTAGCGTTTTAGGCCGGTCGTACTTATATAGCTTATCTTTGACCTTTTCCTTTAAGCCGTTATAAAATAGTTATATTAACGCCTCGTCGTTAAGCTAAGACTTAAGTATATCCTATCTAAACTATATAGCATAGGAGGCTACTAACTTAGTCTATTAGAGATTAGCAAGCCTTTCTTACGTGTAAATCTTCTCGTCTTTGTTACTAAAGACCTTCTAAAGCTCTTCTTCGAAACGGTCATAGGATCGAAAGACTACCTGTATAAAGGCATCTCGGTCATCCTTATCTTCCTTAATAAGGTAGTCATTCTATATAGGTTCGAACCATCTAAGTGCCTTGCCCTCTAGTCTCGTAGCTATATAGAGGACTTTAGCTTTATCATCCGGAAACTTGTCATCATTAAGCCGGAAGTAGGATCAGAGGTTTGTTAAAAACCCTATAAGATCCTCCTTAGTTCCTCCGTATTTGCCAGGTGGTTCGATCTTGATACGGCTTGCTTTAGTAGTCTCGAGTACCTTGATTTTGGCGTAGGCCTCGTTAACCAGTTTCTACGAGTGCTTTTCGCCGTTTTCGAGTTCCTTGATTCGAGCTTAAGCAGCCTTGTCTCTCTAGTCCAACTCCTAGATTTGCTACTAGAGTTAACCAAGCTAGGCAAGCAGCTATTCGGCCATAACGTTAGTAGCTATATCGATGTCAAGGTCGAAGTCACCTCCGTTCTGAACCATGACAGAACAAAGGGAGTAATAGCAACGTGTGACGAACCTAACTCAGACTTCTTCTGAAAGGGTTCAGACGAAGGTAAGTGGTGCGGGACAAGTGTATAAGTCGTCTAAGGGATTTGGTAAAGCTAAAGGGTTTATAACAATAGAGTTATCTCTTTATAGTAGTGCGATACTATTAGGAATACTATGATATAAGGAGTGCGTTACTATCACTGGTAAACTCTAGAGTCCACCAGAACGAGTGACTATCTATATATATATATAACCTTGGTGATCACTCCTGATCACGGTGATCGTGAGTGATCGTATAGTGGTGATCACCCTGATTACTGGTGAGCGTAGTGATCACAGCGCTTCTCATGTTGTGATTGGCCCTTCCGTTCCTTTGGCTTGATTGGTCTGTCTGTGCCGATGGCCTAGGCGGCATCTGTATGTATATTTCCGTGACAGTAGGCTAAGTCTAAGACGCCCGGAGGGAGTCGATCATAGTATTCTACTATACTACCATTGCCTAAAGGGAGTAGATAAGTTCCTATAACTCTGCCAAGCTCGAAGGCGTATAAGTCCGGTGTTTTGCTATAACTATGTTGTTAATTGTTCGCTTAAGAAGGCTGCTATTAACGGGAAGGTAGTTAAAATATAATGTATTAGCCTTATAGTAACTATAGATAAGCGTATAATGTTTTATTTAACTACCTTAAGGAGAGAAAGAGGAGAAAGTAAGTATAGGTATCGAAAGGGGGTCCTATTTCCTAATATAGGGGGTGCATGTATAGTCTGGTAAGGGCCTAGTTGGGCGTTAGGTTAGAGCCTAACCGGGTCCTAAGCGTATGCCCTACGAACGCCCTACGAACGTATATAGGTCTGGTCTGAAACCGGGTATAGCCTGTTATCGATTAGCCCGGGTGGAGCCTGGGCCTGTAATAGCTTAGTATCTATAAGATTAAATAGGATAATGATACTATAATAATTAGCTTAGTAGGGTAAGTACTAATACGTTACTAGACTTAGGTAGTAGAGAGTAGGATTAATCTTAAACTCTTACCTTTGTATACCTATAAGCCTAACGGACTAGTAAAGCGAGTAGGGTAAGAACTAATCTTACGCTTAATCAAGATACTTAATAGTACGAATCTGCCTATAAAGCTCTGGTTAGAAAGCGTATAAGTAGTAGTATACTTATATACGATAAGCCTGAGCCGTACTTACTCGTTTAGAACTCCTAATAAGGTACTCTATAGCTAGTTTAAATAGTATTTTTACTAGTATAAACCTAGCTTAACAATTACATTAACTAGTAACTTACACCTAGATTAGAGCAGTATCTTCGTGTACGGTTACTAGGTATATATCCTCTATAAGGATAGGGAAGCTAAATGGTATATAAAGGACTTTAAGGTACTATTACATAGGTTAATAGGGTATCTTATAGGATATTGTATATCTAATATCTATTATATTTAGATACCTAAGCTTGATAAGGTCATTATAACTTATAACGTTTACTTTAATAAGAAGACTTTTTACCGCCTAGGCAAAGAGTAGCCAATAGAGCTATCGTTAGCAGTAGCAAGCTAGGAAGTTAATTAATTCGATCTTAACGAAGATTCCTAGGATAGTAATTTTCTCTAGGAAGCGATATTATAGACCCGCTAACTAGTAGAAGACTTTATTATAGTGGCTTAACTACCTCTATTATAAGAGAGTCTAATGATAGATTAACCTCTCTAATAGGGTCAAGACTTAGGGGTAAGGCAGCTCTCTAATACGTAGCCTATAAGCGAGTAATTAGTTCTAGAGGCTCCTATAGCGGAGATATAAGTAGTAGACGAACTTACTAAATGGATAAAGAGCTTTAGAGGACTCTTAACCCCTGAATATACGCCTAAGCCCTTGGTAGTATACCTCGCGCTAGCTAGTAAAGGGGATATCTACTAGGAAGTAGGAGGGTTTAAATTAGGGCCTTCCTAGTCGCTAGCTAGCTAACTAGACACTAAGGAGAGTAGGGGAGCCGTCGAATCTGACAGAGGAATGCCTTCTATAGAAGAGTCGCGCGTGTATAGTATGACGGAAGAGCTAGAAACTAGGGATAGTACTACCGATATATCGTACCCTGCTAGGCTAGAGGAATAGAGTGTTAAGCGAAGTCCGGATTAGCTAATATATCCTCTAGAAGGTAGAACCGAAGGAGAAGCTATTTAGTAACCTCCTACGAGGAGAGGTAAAGGTAGGAGGAGGGCTTATAAGCCTAGGGACCCTATCTAGTTAAGTAGAAGGCTATAAAACAAAGAGAGGGTTAATTACTACTACTCCTTTATCTACGTAACTAAGGAACTCTAGTGATAATTCTATAAGACTTACCTACCTAATCAATAAGAAGCTTACTTAGAAGACTAGAGTATACAAATAGTATATATAATATTCGCTACTACTATATGGTAGAAGGATATTATACGCCTTAAAGTAGCCCCGAATAAACTATATTAGTACGTTAATAATCTTATTTATATTCCTAATAACTAGCGAGACCTATATAATTACCTGTTAGGATAATAGTTTAAAGATACGGCTCGTAAGGAGATATATAACTTAGAAAGTAGGGAAATGTAGAAGATTATCCTATACAAGTAGGCGAAAGCGTAACCTATACTATTAAAATAGGTATTTGTATATAAGTTTGACAAGGATAGTTTCTTAGAAAAGTGTAAGGCAAGGATTTACGTATAAGGAGATCTATAAGATATTAGCTTAGTAGAAAGTATATATATAGTTACTCTGGCGGTGTAGTCATTCTGTAGAATAATGGCGATCGTAGTGTACTTTAACTTAGAAGTTAAATAGTTTGATATAGTATAAGCGTTCCTTAACGCCAAACGACCAGAAGATGATCCTATTATCTATAAACTACTAGAAGGATTCAAGTAGCTAGGAAAATATATAGAGTTACGAAGAGCTTTATACGGCTTAAGAGACTTACTACTCTTATAGTATAAGGAGTTCTATAAAACGCTTTTAGAACTTAGGATAGAGCTATTAGGAGAAGAGAAGTACCTCTTCCTAAGCTATAATAAGCGTGTTATCTTGATCTTCTATATTGACGACTTCCTAGTCCTCTTTTATAAAAGTAACGCTATAGCGGCCGAGTACATAATAGAAGGAATTAAAGCTCGTTACGACGTCTATAAGCAGGGTAATGTTAGTTAGTTCCTTAGGATTAGGGTGATTCGAGACCGACCTATATATAAGATATAGTTAGTCTATAACCAATATATTAGAAAGGTAATAAGAAGATATAGACTAGACGCGCCTAGTATATATAACCTGACTCCCTTAAGCTATAAAGAACTAAAGAAGTTCGAAGGGAGCGTTACTAGTATATAGATTAAAGAGTATTAAGAGCTTATTAGATCGATCCTATACTATATAGTTATACTATATCTAGATATTATATATACCTATTTAGTACTATCCTAATACCTAACTAACCTAGGACTAGACTACTTATCAGAGGTATAACGAGTAGTAAGATATCTATTTAGGAGCTCTTGCCTATTAATCTAGTATAGAGGCAAGCGAGTACTAGATAGTCTAATGCTTATAATTGCTAGGGACGCTTTATATGTAGATGATCTAGATATATAGTATTTATTATAGGGATATATCTTCTTCCCATTTGGCGGTCCTATTACGTAGAAGGCATCGCGTTAGGATACTATTATAACGTCAAGTACTAAAGTAGAACTTCTAACGCTCTCCCTTATAGTAAGAGAGGCTATAGCGCTTAAAAGGCTATTTATAGACATCGATCTTAAGCTCGGAGAACCCTAGAATATCTATTATAACAATTAGCAAATAATTAGACTAGTAATAGCTAAGAATAAACGTATTAATACTTGCCTATAGTATATAGATATCTATAATATATAGTTATACTAGGAAATAGCAAAAGGAACGTTTAAAGCTATATATCTACTAACTAGTTAGATACTAGTAGATAGGCTCACGAAATGACTTAGCTAGTAAGCGTTCGAGCACTAGAGAGTACTCCTTAACCTCTAAGATATTAGTTATAGGCTTATATAATTAGGGGGTAGCAAATAAGTTAAATTCAAGAAAACAAACCAGAGTATATATATAAGTACCCAAGACGCTATCTAATACTCTACCTAATACTCCTAGATATATTAATATAACCTTCTACTACTATTAGCTATTACTAAGATTAATAGCTTTACCCTTACCTTTATCCTTACTAGGCAATAGGGTAGCGCCTAATACGTTATTAGAAACGCTAATACGAGCCTTACGACCCTCCTTGATTTTACCTAGCTAGTAGAAGATATCATAAACGGAACAGGCAATCTTTATAAAGCGTATAAGTTTAGCCTTATTAACCTCGTACTCCTCTATATTGTCCTTAACTTGCTCGGAGGAAACGCTAGCACGTTTAAGGTCATTCCAAAGAACTATATATAACTTCTTAAGATCCTTTGTATAACTATTAGCACTTCTATCTTACCTATATATCAGGGGTAGAGGGCAGGATCTAGGGAACTTATAGAAGCCTTAGTACTATCTAATAGAGCCTTTATTAAATCCTTTACTAACCTAATATAAGAAGTAGGACTATTCTAATCAGTATAAGTATTATAAGAGCTATTAGACGTATAGGCAATTAATATATATATCTTTATACTTATAGTAACTACAAGTATAATAGTAGTAGTAGGAGCTAGTACCAGAATGATTATAATATTTGCTAAAGGAACATCCTATTAGAGCTAACTATATATACATTCTATAGGGCACCTTACAAAGCTCGCTAGCTTTAATATTACTATACTCTATTAGCTTAAATGATCTTAATACGACTAGTAGAGCGCTTAGAAATTATAATAGAGTTACTATTATCGTCAAATTAACTAGAGGAAACCGAACTACACGAATTCACTTGAAAACGCTAGATTCGCTAGAACCACTAGAATACTATAATACTAGCGATAGAACAAAGGAACACTTATAGAGTAGAAGCTTTAGCACGCTTACACTTTCGAGGCATTATAAGAATAGGAACTGACCTACTAGCGGCTATATAGTTCACAATAGGCATAGCTGACGAGTTATTAGTTAATTCAAGCGTAGGAGGAGTCATCTTATTATTGTTACGATTGTTACTATTGATCCTGTCGCTACTATTATTATAGAGGCTATATTTAAACTATAGCTTTAAAGGAATCGCTCTACTATACTCGACTCTTTCAGACTTCCGAATACAGAAGGCAGGCCCCCTGAAGGAGCTATCGAGGTAAGAGCGACAAAGGATATAATACCAGGAATAGTATTACTACAAAGCGTAGTTAAACGACTACCGTATTTAACTAGGGGGTGTGTCAGAAGCTGTGGAGCTTCTAAGAGTATTAGCCACGCGTTTGCCATAGCTGTATGAGGCTGTTTAACGCATTGGCTAGTCCCTTTGTCTATAAATACCACTCTTTTTGTCTCCTTTGTAGATAGTTCAACAAGGCACTCTTTTCCTTCGTATAGCCACCTACTGCAGACTGCTTTCAATGCTCCCGGAAGCTCATCACTGCGTTCGGCACCCAGTGCTTCAGCTGTATCACAGACAGACCCTTGCCGCCCTCCGGTGTCTATTTCCCTTTGCATCTTTTTCTTCTTTTTTCACTTTTATTTTTGGTCGACTTAATCTTCACCAGCCGTTCTTCTCTACCGATGGCAGCTACTTCCCATAACCTCCATGTCCCCGACCAGAAAGCCATTGACTTCAGGAAGCTCTTCCGGACAGGAGATCCTTAGGGCTTGGCTAGGGACCGCCCGTTGGTATCCTCATGGTCTATGGCTGCGAGATTTTGAGGGGTGCTTCCAGCCGCACAAAATGCTTTAGTGTTTCAGCAAGAAGGACATCCCCACGATCCCAGACCAACAAAAAGGTAAGTTGAAAGGCTGGTTGCCGAACGCAGTGGTAAGCTCCGGTAAGCTTAGAAGAGGGCTTTGCAGTGGGTGGCTTGAAGGATTGAAAGGTGCCTTGTTGAACTATCTACAAAGGAGAGAAAACGAGGAATATTTATAGACAAAAGAAATGGTTAATACGTTCAAGAGCGCCTTATACGCTATGGCAAGCGCGTGGCTAGTGCTTTAGAAGCTTTAACGCTTCTGACACTGGTGAAGATCGCGGTTCTTTTGTGTTCTCGTTATAATTACCACTATAAAAAGCCGTCACCTCCACTTCTCAGCAATTTGCCACACCGTCCGTACTTGGGCAAAGCTCTTCGTGCCCATATAGGGGCCAGCCATTCTTGATGGACTAGTCCTGTAATGTCGGAGGATCGGATGACGTTCTGGGTCTGTCGATGGTGCGGGGTGATGTGGTGCGGTATTGGGCCAAACCCGCCACTTGCGTCCCAGCAACCACGACCTTCTCCAACAGACACAGCTCAGCATGACGACAGTGACGCACACTAGTCAAGTGAGGAACAGCCGACCACCGTATGGCATATATAGGGAGCACTTGATGGGATATGGGAGTCGCTCTTGGGCTTAGATTCCTCCTGCGAGTTCTCAATAGCACTGATCCCATTCACCTGACCGACTACCAGTATTCCTATACTACACCCCAGATCAACACCATGGAACAAGGAGTGCACACCCATAAAGGCCACAAGAAGGCCGGCCATCCGCACCTGGTTCCCAAGCCCGAGACTGGCTACACCGACGAGGCAGCGGAGGAGTGTCATGACCTCATCGACCAGGCCGAGGAGGCTGCCCATGTAAGTTTGATGTTTGGTTATTATCTTTGCTTTTTTGTCCCTTCCTGTTCTTTCCCCTTCCTGCAAGCAATTATACACAATTACATACTCTTCGTCGCCGGTCATCATTATCGGAAAGAAGTGAAAAAAAAATCAAATGTCACCAGAACAGTTGGCTAACACGGGGCAACAAAGCTGCACGACCCGGACTCGATGTACTCGACAACGAACAAGCCCGAGCATGTGCACAGGGCCACGGGCGGTCTGCAGGGCAGCGTGGAGAGCGCCGGCAGCGCCAGCAAGGGCGCGGCCCAGAAGATGCAGGAGACGGGCAAGGGCGTGGCCCAGAAGATGCAAGAGACGGGCAAGGGCGTCTCAGAAACAGTCGGCCAGAAAGTGGACCAGATGAAGAAGACTGTCGGCCTGGAAAAATGAAAAAAAAAAATGAGGGAACCCGGCAAAGATATGTATTACAAGAGATATAAAAGAACCAGAAGAAAAAACAAATCGGCCTCTTCGGAAGGTAGACTGAAACACTGATGAGGAAAGATTCATGCAGAACTTATGACTCATGTTGGATGATCTGGCTCGTTCCTTCCCATTCCTACCCGAGGATGAAATCGAGCTGGTTGCCAACCACAGGTTGAATTTTGCTTAACGCGAGCGAAAGCAATCTTGGAATAAAAAAGAGTCACGAGTCAGTAACCTTTTAGATTACGAGGTCGCTGCTAATTAATTAGGCACGAATTAATTACATCTATCAACAGACACCTTTTCCATAGGGAATTAATTAGTAGCAATGGCAAATTAGCCTCCGCAAAACTGTTTGTTGATGATTTGGGGGCTGATTAATGACAACGGTCTTTGCGAGAGGTTTGGTGTCGTTCCTGGGGCTAATTAGCACACACAGGATGGAAGCGTCATTCTGGATAAGCTGTGCTCAATTGGTTCGAAAGAGCCGGCAAAATGATGCTCAGCTCGACCTTGAGGGTCTTGATAGTGAGCAGAACTATGGTCTACGACCGGCAATGTATTTGATTTTCACCGTTTCTCGGGGACCACACCGCTATACCGAGCAAAATACTTATCTCTCTGGGCCAATGATCCCGCGTATGATACCAAATGTCGAGAGACGTCATCCAACAGTAATACGCCAACACCTAGCGTCAAACCCATTTCTCGATACTCTCCCACCACACCAGCAAGGCCAATGTTATTATTAACCACCAGAACAGTCTTCCCCATCTACCTTTCCCCCAGCCTCATCTACAGGGCACATAGAATCCACCAGGTACCAACTCTCCCCTTCGGGCTCCGTCAGCATGACCGTTGGGATCCCGTCCTTGGGAGCGCTGCGCGTCTTGCTCTTGCTCCAGGTACAGCTCGGCAGGCCGTGCTTGCGCGGATCCTCGGCGATCCGGGCGCGCTTCCTCGCCAGGCGCACCTCGCACGCCACGCCCAGATGGCCCGAGTCGTCGACGGCGTAGTTGACGTTGGGGCCCAGGAGGCGCCGGCGCATCATCGTCGTCATGATCACCATCATCTGCCTCCCCCGGAGCTGCCGTTGCTGGGGCGACATGGGCTTGACGACGATCTCTCCTGGAAGCGGCCGCCGCGGGGGGGACGCCCCCCGTGCTGAGGGGCCTGGTCGCTTCTGCGCCGCCTCCCTCCTCCTAAGTTGGTATCGCTGCTCTAACGCCGCGGCCGCGGCCTTGGTGACCCGGACGACCTCGGAAATGTGCTCCTTTCGCCTGAGCGCGGCCGTTTCTCTCTCGATATGTAATTGCTCAAGGATTCTCTCCTCATCTTCTGGTGTTGTCAATTGGGTTGTGGGTTTCGGCGGCGGCGGAGCGAACGGCGCGGCCTGAACTTGTCGGTCCCAGCGCGGGGCGAGGGGAGTCTTGAGTGCGTCGGCTACGCTTGTTTTAATGTTTTCAGAGCCTCTGATGTCCGGCCGGCTATCTTCTTCCTCGTAGGCAGTCGTGTATCTTCGCTGAGGCTGCGGTTGGATGATCTGCGACCGGTACCAGTCGACATCGCTGAGCGACTGAGCCGTGGGACCGTGTTCTTGGCAGTAGGAGATGCAGGTTTTTAAATGGTTCTCCTCGTCGTTCGGAAGAGGACCAGGTGAAGGAGTGACGCCGTTGGATCCAGTTGGTTCTCCCGGCTTCTCTTCTGGATGGACGACGCTGAATGTGTTCCCGGACCCTGCGAAGTTGCCGTCAAACTCGGGGAGCTTCTCAGAAAGATCCTCCAGAGAATCCTCTAGGTCTGTTTCCATCACCCCATTAATGTCGTGGAAGAATTGCTCCCAAGCATGTGCGAAGTGGCGAACAGGCTGGAAGCGCTCCAACAAGGCACCGCCGTGTCCAGCGTCTTCCAGCCACAGCACGTCGGTCATTTCTGCGGTTTTGCAGGGTGCGGAGCCGGGATCGCTAGGAGAAAACAGCCAAAAGACTTTAATAGCGAACCGAAATGTGACTTCCCGATTCTGTCTTCAACGCAAGCTCGTGATTGAGAGAAAGCAGGAAGGTAGGACCGCGAAGAGGTTCAAGGCAGCGATCGGAAGGCTCAAAGTTCGGATTCTGCGCAGTTTGTTTCCGTGTCTGCTGTCAAGTGTGCGAGTACTGTACAGCAGATCAAAGATACTATCAGGTGTGGACTGATCGAGCATAATGAATAAGAGATAAATGCGTTTCGTGTGTTGCAGAAGCGACAGCCGTTGTTAGGTTGCCAGAGCCCTTTCGAGCATTGCCGAACGGAAACTGTTCAAAAACTGTAGGAAGTTACAATAAAGGGAACTTCCATTATACAAAGCTTCCGAGAGGATTGGACTGGATTTTATAATTAGTTGAAAGCATTGGATCCTGCATCGACGTCTGCAGGAGTCAGCGGTGTTAATAGAGTGCGCGTGTCAGGCAGGTTTGGCCGTAATTAGGGCGAAACTTCAAGTAGGTCAATGTCGGTGCTATCAGAGTTGGAAGATGATAAATTATCTCGAAAAACGCAGAGGTCGTCGAGCGGGCTGTCTGGCCTACTGCCGCGCGTACGCCATGCGGGCGAGAAGACGAATCTTGGCGAAGAGCTGCTGCTGACTGCGTTTCTGCTTCTGTGACCATTCACCCGGTGGCATCATTGGATCTAATGAGGGAACTTTTCACTTTATAGTTCAGTCTCCAACTCAGCGTTGTACGACTGAGACAGATAAAAGACCTCGATGGCGCACAGTGCTGAGTTCCCGGGCAAGCAGCCCGGAGGTGAGGGAGAGAGTAATGATAGAACCAGATGGAACGAGGAACAACAGACCAGATGAAGCCCCCGACCAGGTGTCGCTGGAAGGACTCATAACCTGTAATTACTATTCCATCCTCAGTGAACGGCAGTCCGTTTTATAAGGGGATGTGGTGGGAGTTACATGCAATGCTACTCTAATCATGCAAGCCCAAAGGATGTCTCTTCGTTTCTTTATTTTTATTTTGTTTTATTTATTTTTTTTAAATATTTTGTTCATCTAGGACGAAAGCAAGCCATTGCCAGGAAAAGACAAGTCCACGTCACCTATCGTTCAATGCATGGAGCAGCCAAGAACATCGGAATCGATATTGTCGCGCGTAGAAAGAGCATGTTTCGGTTATCATGTACATGCTTTTTCGCACGACACGGAATCGCGCTGCAGTGTGGCTGGTGACTTGACTTATATATATATATACATAGAAGCAAACCGTCTATCCTTCCCTTGGCTGTTTAACAACGATCATATCAATGTGCATCTGCTGAGAAGTTGTTAGGCAAACAGTTTGCCCGCGAACGTAGTGTTCAGAGACACCACGCACCTGCAAATCAGTATCACATGCCATGCTGCCAACGTTTGGCGCTTACAAAGTAACAGGATCTCGCGTACAACCCGCATGCCATGAAACATGCATGTAGTCAACCTTGGCGGTGAGGTGAGGGCCAAGAGACACTATGCTGTATCCCGCCAGGCAACCCTGAAACTAATCGGCAGAAAGACGCCGCCTGATTAATACCACTGCACAACATGGCAGCCCAGGCCACCGGGAACTGCGGCCATCCAATCTGTTTCATGTCCGACCTGATTCAAAAGATCTTCCCATCTCTCCAGGGTTCTTCCAGCCCATGCTCTCTCCATCTAAACGCAGACCGACAAAGAAATAGATAATATAGAGGCTCGCCGGCACACAAGAATCTTAAAAACTAGTCGACCGCGTAGCGGAAGAAAAATAAGAAAAGTGTTCGAAGCATGCAGAATAGAATTGGTATCCCCTCAACAGCAGATAATATTCCCATCCGTTTCCTTTCCCGTCCTTTTTTTGTTCCCACCATCCAACTAACTCCCCTGTTAATGTTCCCTGTCCGCGCGGCCAAGAGGCAGGCACACGGCCAAAACGAAAGAACCACCCCTCAATCAAACCTTTGCAACCATGTCTCCCTGCACTCGTCCCTCTCATCCGAGGACAAAAATCGAGTTGATCGCGCCCCTCAAGAGAACAAACCGGGGGCGATATTTTAAATCAGCCCCACCAGTAACACACGCCGCCAGCTGCATGGTCAGAAGCGAAGAAGTGGGAAGAAGAATGGAAAAAAAAAATCACTTTTGGGCTTCTTTGGTATAAGGTTTGAGATGCACGCAGACATAAGACAAAAAGGAAGAGTAAGTATCACAGGATAGGATGCGCTGCCACGCACACACAGCGCAAAACAACAAAGGAAACGGGTATGGTCGAAGGCGTGCACCGCCGCCATGCCAGAATGGCAGCTTGAAAAAGCGCTATATCCTAGCCCGGGTTGAAGCTCGAGCAAGCCACCAGCTGGAGCCAATGAAGGTGAAGGCGTGTTGGAAACAATGCTGCCAATCTAGCCGCGAGCCAAATGTTCCGCATAAGAATGTTTTCTAGTGGAAGGTAAGGGGGGTAGATAAACGGACCCGCCGCTGGGTAGAAAGTGGCTAAACTTGGGGCTGGAGCGCCTATGCCTTCTTGAGCTGTCTTCGGAAACCAGCTGGGCCGCCGCGAGAGGAAGCCTTAACGTTGTGGTTCGCAAGTCCTCTATTAACGCCGAGCTGTCGGCACGGCAGTGAGTCGTCGGCGGTCTCCTTGCCGCGGGTGTAACAGAGGCCGGTAGACTCAAAGCTCGGCGATGGCAGACCGTCCAACCAGGGGATCCTAGCGCCCATCGGCAGGGCCCAAAGCATATAAGGCCTTCTGTCCGGCTTTCAGAGTCGAAGCTCAGCAAGCACGAACGCCGGGGCGGTTCCCGCTAGGTATTCGGACCACGGCCATCTAGAACCTGCCGGTCTCGGCGGGCCGATAACCGTTAGCTCTCGGCGGCTCGTACTGTACGCCCGTCATCGACTCGGGTCCTTGAGGTGGTGGGCCCGTGGGCGACTGGAGCGACCGCAGCGGCGGCAGCTCCGGTGGTCGCGGTCTGCCATACTGGTCCTGGGAATAGGGATCCGTGACCGGGCGGGACTGCTGGGCCCCGTGCATCCGCTCGAGCTCACGGCGCAGCATGTCAATCTCGTTCTGCTGGGTTGCGTTGATGGTTTGGAGTTGCCTGATGAGATCGGCTTGACGTTGGTGCTCCGAGATCGCTTCTACGGGGTTAGCTCCTGCATGATAAGCGAGTCTTGAGCAATCGGATTCGTAACCGACCTTTGGTCAAAATCTCCCACTTGGAAGCCTTGGAACCTCTCTCTTGAGGCATCAAATCCCTGAGCTGGTCAAACAGCTCCTTCATCTCTGTGCGCCGCTTTCTTTCGGCAAGCTTGTGGCTTACGCGCAGCTCAGGAGTCCTGCTGTACGGCTGGGTGCCGGCATGCGCGCTTCCCTCTTCGCTCCGTAGGTCTCCGATCTGCTTGTGTTGAAGGGTGTGGTGGTGAACCGTCGAGTACTCGCCAGAAGCATTCGACAGCCGGTGGTAGGAAGTAATGCTCTCCTCCAGGCGCCTTTGCCCTGGCGGCAGCCGGGACTCGGACGCGTACTGGCTGCTCGCAAAGGACTCGGCAATGCTGCTTCTGCGCGAGTCGATCAGCGACCCGTTCGCATTCGACGGCATCCGCTGGATCTCCTCCTCCGGGAAGGCCCAGGCCTGACCCTTGGTCGGCTCGGCTGCCCGGGCAATCTGGCTGGTGGCCGGGCCGGTGATGGCGGGCGCAATCCTCATCGTTTTTGGGTGGCCGTCCGGGTTCCGCTCGGCACTTGGCTGGTAACCATTCGAGATACGGTGGACGGAGAGCGTGTCGAGAGCGGGACGCGGGTTCCTCTGCTGCTGCAAAGTCGAGTGGATCGAGGTCGTCGACTGGTTGTGGCTCGCATAGGGCGAGTTACCGAGCCTCATGTCGTGGAAACCCTGGTTGATCCTGCTATCCACGCTCTCTCTCCTCGACAGGGCCTCCGGTGTATCCCCGGAGACGAAACCGGCGCTATTAGGGGCGGAGTCCATCGACTGCGTCCGGTCGAAGCGGCGGGGGTCGGTGCTTCCCGGTGTTGTCGGCGAGACCATTGACGCTACGCTCATGTTGCCGTTGCTGGTTGCCGGTGACACGAGCGACTGCGGAAGCAGATGGGATGTCGTCGTCGTCGGAGACGGTGTCTTGTCGACGGGGGACGGCTGAAAGCCCGAATGAGGAGGGCTCAGCACGCCCATACCTGAAGCTGCCGACGTGTCTACAGAGTTTGAGATCAGCCAATTGGGTCCAACGGGAGCCTTTTCTTTTTTTTTTTTTTTTTTTCACAGGATCCGGAAAACCGCACGTTTGCTCGATGTGTCAGTGCTGGAGAAATACGCCGAGTCACGATTCTCCTCGGGCGAATTCAGCACGCAAGCCAGCCCGGCCGGAACCTTTTGGGATGCCGGGCGTTGTTGGTCCATGGTGGCATCAAGTGGGCTGCTGCTGCGAGTTGAGATGTGCCAACTGCCCGACCAACCCGGTCGTGACTCCGGGGCCTAGGGGCGATGCAGGAAATTCAGCAAGGTCCGGTCAAGCAGCTGCTGCTCGAAGGCCGGAGACGGGGCCACAACGCCGAGGGTGAGCCGAGGAGCGGTGCGTTGGCCGGGGCCGGCAAGAAGACTTTGAGAGTCTCGATCGGCAAGCTGCGTGGAGGGCCAATGGACTGATGTCGTGGGGGGGAGGAAGGATTCCCGGTCGGAAACGGGGATGGTCGAGCGCTAGATGGGCAGGTAAAAAAGACAAAAAAGGAGCGACGGTTGGCCGAGAGGGAAGGGAAGTACGGATGGTCTAAGTGTGGAAAGGCTGCAGTTGTTCAGGTGCACATGGCCAAGTCTGGTCGTGGGCGGATGCAATATCGAGGGCGTGATCGAGACTGGGGTAGGGGGGCAGACGACAGGCGGCAAGGCCTTGAAGCGTGGGCGGACGGGCCAGCACGTTTTTCAAAGCAGCCAGCATTTGGCGCAAAGTGGAAAGCTGGGGCGGGTGCGCGCGTGTGGTGGGGCGCGAGGGACCAAAGCGCACCTCACATTGGCTGGCTCAGCGTGGAATTGAGGGCCCGCTGTGTCCACTTCAAGACGGGGGGGTCTTTCAGCCACATGGTATCGTCCGTCTTCCGTGCTCTGGGTTCCCGGTACGTTGCACGGGACGGACACGCTGCTTGCGTTCCAGGTGTGTAGGTGCGAGTCCACTCAGGCGCACGCAAGCCCACGCCAGCCCACACAGTCTGGCGAGGCACAGATCTCTCTGACTCCCCCCTCCAACACCGCTTTGGGTTGTAGCCGCCCGCCCAAAAAAGGCAGGAGCTCAACACTCGCAGAGGCCAGGCGACCCGGCCCCTCTGGGCCACCTGGGCGTTTGCGGCTGGGATGTGCCTGCCATCGCCGCGTGGTTCGAGTTGCACTTAACCACCATCCGCAGGTTTGCGCTCGGGGCAACAGCCACATCAGAAGTACGCAATAAAAACAGAAAGGTTGTAGAGTCGGCGCCTCCACATACCCGAGGCCCCGAGGACCTAGGCAACCTTGGTAGCGGATGCAGGCCGTCGCCGTGCTTTTCTGCAGCTGCGGCACGAGAATGAATGTTAACATTTACTTTTGCCGTGCAGCATCGGTGGGGCTTGCAGTGGCGAGACGGGATGTGTGTGTAGTGGTGTACAGTAGTGACCTGTGGTAATCCCGTCTACGACACTAGGTGATTCACCATCCTGCCGTGGCCTGGCGCCCTCGCCATGTTCATCGTACCCAGGGGGCTCGGTTCGCCGCACGTAGGCGACCCAGACTTCGGACATGCGTCCGGTTTACACTTGCAACCGACCGTGACGGCCAAGGCAACCCGGTGGACGCAGTCCCAGCGCGAGAGCGACGGTGAGGATGGTCCGTGGGCGAATCGAATTCCTGCGGCCTCAGGTCAGGATCGCTGTGACATGAAAAGATTGCCTGCGCAGAAGATCACCCGGGACTGGCCCGCAAGCCATTCCGACCTTGGGGTAACACAATCACCAGCTCTCTGACAAGGTTTCTCAGGTAGATACGGCACCCAGGCATCGACAAAGTACTCGTGTAACAAGGTCAGGTAGGTCTACTGTACTACAGTGTCGTGTAACTGCTATATATCCTTTTCCTTTTTTTTCGGGATCGAGGTGACAAGTTTCTCAGTTTACCGATTCAATACAGAATGTTAAAAGTCCAGATATCCATTCCTTTACGCATGAAAGATATAGTTCAAGCGAGAGCTGGGGAAAAAAATGTGTTTTTTGTTCAACGTCCTTTTTTGAGGCGCTATTGTGATGGCCGACTTGCGCTTACAAGCGCTCCGTACGAACCACTGGAACACTGGAAGAGGTCCGCGGAAGGTCCATGGCGCTTGTGCACAACGAATGCTGAAACCCGCGATTTGATGCGGGGTAAGATTGGCACTTACAATGGTAGGTAGCGCAATACCTAGACCGCGATTCAAAATTGCCTACAACCCGATATGCGTTACTTAAGGTTAGGGCAAGAAAGTGCGGTGCCTGGCCCGTTCAGAAACCCTGCCACTGCTATATACTTGTGGTAGTTCTCTCTAGTGTACCTCCCTACCTACCTTGTTACCAAGTAGGTATTTTTTAGCGTGCTAGTAATTTACACAGTAAAGCGACTGCCGGCAACTTTTCGAGACTAAATTGTGTATGCAATGAGTGCACTACAAATTAACAGGAAGCTGCCATTGAGGCGGCTTATTAGTCTACTGTACCGTAACTACGTACTGTACATACATATGTACATCTGCAATGGCGCCCTCCTCGGCGTAATTCCCAAGGGGTGTAACCGCACTGGAGAAACACCGGACCGGCTCAGTAATGCCCTTCTCGCGGCGCTGAAAATGCAAGAGCATGTTCAGCCTATCTCCGTCGTTAATCCAGCCCTATTTATTCTTTTCTCTTTCTTTTTTTATCTCTCCTGCTTATTTTCCCTAGTGGCACTGGACGCGTATAATTCAGCGACCATGACTTTTTCTCAGCTACCTTGCGATGACCTGGCGTTTTTGGTCACCGAGTTGGAATTGGGAAGGTGGATGTTTCGTCCTCAAGCGAAATCCTTCCCCGAACCCGGAGTTGAGCATGGAAGCCGGGGAACAGGGCATGTACCCGGTACATTTCTGCTGGTTGGCCCCCAATGGTCCCCTGGACGCATGGGCTGGGCTAGCTGGCGATCCGGGGATGCAGAATCCGCACTAGCGCCGAGTGACAACAGATCGCGACCCCACACAACACGCTCAAGATTCTTCACCACTTTTGCCGAGAGACGATTGGCACGGCACGTGTCGCTCAGATGCCGGCGTGCCCACGCCCAAATCTCGGCCAAATATCGAGTCATTCCAGCCCTTTGAGATTCCCAGGGGAGCGTGGCAGATCGCCCCACTCCAATTGTCCCCACACGTTTTTTCAGCACAAAGTTATGTTCTGCAATCTCGGTGGACGTCGTGGATGCGGGAAAAAAAAAAAAAAAAGCTTGTCGACGTCCTAGTCAGTCCGCTCCGACCGGCCGACCGCTACGAATCACGAAATACACAGCTAGTGCGTTCTCAATTGCGACCAAGTGTTTGTTTGCGCGCGCGCGTGCGTCAAATGTCTACACAGTAGGGTACTGTGGGAACTGGAACCAACGGGTTGGAGTTTATTATAGTCCGTACTTTGAGGACCTGCGCAAACTGATTCGGGTAATTTCAGACCGCACGGCTACGCTAACGTAGGGATTACAATAGGTGGTAACGTTACTACTAACTTCGAAGATAATCGAGCCCTGACGTTGTCCGAATCCGCCACTGATAAATCCTGCCAACAAGCCAGCCCGAAAAAGGAACCACCAGACCCTGGACGTCCACACCACCGGAGACCCTGCAGCGGCTATCCTGGGTTGGATGCCCTGCAAGCACCGTATGTACTATATATACAGTATACGCATATCCTTACATGCCCGTACAGTAGAGGACATTACAAGCATGTTCATATGTACTTGGTGTTGCGAACAATACAGAGTACCAAAGAGCAGAACAGGAAATGAGTCAAGGAGTCAAACAAGCGGCCGCCTAGACGATCGGGCCCAAATCTTCTCACTGTCTTGTCTGCTACTCCGCTTTTGGGACGACGTGCTAAACTGTCTCGCGTTCGAGCCGCCCACGTGCTGGAGTCTTGTTAGCAGCTCTTCTCGGCTCCACACCCAGGGGTGGGGTAGTCAAAAGGAAACATTCCCAGCAACAAACACTACTACGTGGAGTACTTGGTAGATGATAGTACACCACAGTAGAGCATTGCACTACGGATACAAAATTGACGGTTGGCTGCAGTTGGCCGCAGGGGCCAATGGTTCGCTCGGCCTATTGCCTGTGCCCCTGGAATAAAATACAAGAAATGATGGAAGATATAAAAATAGATATAAAAAAAACTGTTACAGATAGCCCGGCGGCACTGCAAGACCAACCTCTCGCTTGGTATCACACATGGTGTAGTAGCCGAGGTCGATTCGTGGCCCTCAAAACTGTCCCCTAAATACGTCGCCGATGCGGCCAATCATGCCAGGAACGAGATCGATTTTGCACCCACAAACCGGGTCTTTCGTGCGCATACACTGTGCAATGGACCTCGATGAGCCGCCTTCAAATACTGACAACCGTGGCGTGTCGTCCGCCATAACGATCGATATCGACCATTGCCGTCTGGCCTACCGCCAGGATCGACCTGATAGTTGTAGGCATGTCACTAGTGTACATACACTACGGTAAATCTCGCTTGTTGCACCGGTGCCTTTCTTGGCGGCTCCGGCGGCACTTCGAGCAGCCGCCAAAGCATTCCCGCGCTAGCCTACTCCGTTGAGATTAGCCCTGGCCGGGGTTTCCGTCTTGGGGTCTTTAGCCTTGCTTTCTGAATCCCACCAAGCACAGAGGTTTCACGGGCAGTCTCTCTTGGGCTCTTGTCCTCCCCCAGCCCGGCCGCTATTTCTTGGGTAAGGACGGTATACAGCAGTCGACTCGTCGCCCTTTATATGATGTATATTCCCGCAGTCTTATTTAGGACCGGAGGCTGTATTATTACACTGGATGCATGTGGAAACACTGAGCATGATCATAAGCCACACAGAGGCTGCATGCGCTATTTAGCGGGTTTAGGATCACCGTGCGCTTCAAGGACCCTCTCCGATACTGATCGGACGTCAGGGAGGAGGTTCACTTAACCTCTCTAGACCGAGGAGTTATCTGCGGGCTAACCTACGGATACAGCACACCCCTTTCCGTGCCGTTTTGAAACCCAGAGAGGAGCGGGAGGGACGCCTCTTATGAACAGTCCTGATCATCAGTTGCAGTCAACCTCAGTTCTGCAAACCTTACTTACAAGCGTGCATAACCATACGCTCTTCCCTGGTCTGCACGCTGATCTGCCTAGTTTTTAGTCATTTTCTAGCCCCTCTCTTTATCTATTAACCGTCGAAATCAGCCTGTATGATATTAGGATGAGGCCGAGCTAATTACTTTCTCGATGGTCATGGGCTCCAAGTTGCGAGTGTCGTTGCCCTCCCATTCTCCCCTCAATTCAAGTTCTACAGGTTCAGACACGAGGGGAAACCCTGAGATCATGTTCCGCTAGCCACGGTAGAGCGTGCACAGAAGATGACTTATTGCAGACTGTTCTCAGCTATGTTCTCGGACGTAAGGACCAAAGGCAATCTGAGGGGATTGGCTGTGATATGGTACTCAGCTGAAAGGGTAGGATCTCATTGGGTTTAAGTTTATTTTCCTCGAGTATCAACACAGCTCTACATAAATCTCAGAGCTCTGATCCTTCTCGACCGAAGGGCCGAGTAGTGCCGGCAGCTTTGGGATGGGGGCCTAGTAGCACCCGCGTTTGGAACTTGGAGGCGTATGAAACATGAGACCAAATTAGGGCACGAGTTAAGTTCGGTCCAGTCGCCTTTTGACCATCTAGTTTCACCCCTCGTGCAGAAACATGGTGTAACGAAACGAATGCTCAGACATCTACCCTTACCTGGCTAGGTTCTGACTTAATCCGCTTAAGGAAGACGTTGGAATCTAATTAACAAACATTTTGGCTGTGGTTATTAGTGCGGTCTTAACAAGACGCCGGTTGTTTTTCGATGCGCGAGGATTCAGAATGGGTGTTACGTTGAAATAGAGATTTTTTTTTTAAAAAAAAAAAAAAAAGAAAAAACATGAAAAGAGAAAAAAACTAAGCAACCGAGAAAGACGCTTGCTTTGCGCCAAGAGGGAATCGAACCCCCCCCTCAACCTTGGAAGGGTTGAATCCTAACCACTAGACCATTGGCGCAGATGTGGACGAGCTGGGAATCGAACCCAGGACCTTTCGCAAGGTGGAAACCATGCTAAGCGAACGCTCTACCAACTGAGCCACACGCCCGAGTAAATTCGTTGACAATTAGCGCCCAATGGAATGCTTGTGAGGAGCCGCCGGAGAGAAAAGGCAGGGATGGGTAGTGTAGTTGTGCGAATGGAAGAGGACCTCGAACGCTTGCTTGAACGATGGGGACCTCTCCGATAAGATAAGCCTAACGCGCTCGGGATGGCACTTGGCAGGAAATTTCTCGCTGGAGAAAGCGGGAGACAAGGCGGAACAAGTGAACAGTTCTTGCGCGCAGCACCTGTCGTGGCCTTTGCAGGATACTCCCCCCGCCGGTTCTCTGTCGCCAATTCCTTACCTATCGACACACCATAATGTGAGCAGAACCGTTCCGCAATCGTGTCCGCTCATTCGAGTACGGGATTTGGCCAGTTGACCGAATATCAGGCATTCCCTGCGCCGTGCCGTATTAAGGTCTGCCGCTGCCTCGGCCTCGAGGACGGCGACGGCCTCGACGGCGACACGCATTGCCCCTTTTGCTGCTAGGTCGACAGCACAATGCAACGCTGCAAAGATTGCGTCCCCTCAGGTTGTTCGCTTCTTTTCGCAGACCGCGCGCAAAGCCGCCGAGGACAAGCAGCTGGAGGAGGCACAGCGCCGGTCAGAGGAGGACTTTGAGCGCCAAGCTGCGGCCGATGCTAGGCAGGATGTCGAGGTGACTATAGACCTCTGAGGGGCAGGTAGTTGCCAGACCGCTGACTATGCTTCAGGAGGCCATCGCGAACACTGAAGCCGACATTCAGGAGGCGATGCAGGAATCTTCCTTCCCGAGCAACGCCAGCCAAGCGGTCAAAGATAACCCAGCAGCCGGTGGACAAGAATGTAAGCGTCAATATACCGCTTTGCGATGCGCTATACGTGCTGACGATAGTGCCGCACAGCTCAACACACGGCCTTCGTCCGCAACATCGTGTTCGAACTCAGCGAGGAGCATCTCACGAAGGCGTTTTCAAAGTACGGCAATGTGACAAAAGTATACATTGCGCGCGATCCTCGCGGCATGAGCAAGGGGTAAGTTGAGACAGGTTTTCTCGCTGCTGGGGCCCCCTCTCGCTTTGATCCAGCACCAGACCGCTGACTTTGGACGTTCTTTACCTAGATACGGCTTCGTGTCGTTTGAGACGCCTGAGGAACTCAAGACAGCCTGCGACAACGTCAACGGCTCCTTCTGGCACGGCCGCCGCATCACCTGCATTCCCCGGGCGACTGAGGGCAGACACAAGCAAACAAAGCATCGCAACTCACCCGACCACCCGACCCGGCAACTTTTCGTCGGCAATATTCCCTATGAGACGACCGACGCCGAGTTGAACCGGCTCTTCCGGGGCATGGACAACCTTAGGGACGTTCGGGTCGCCGTCGACCGCACCACCGGCTGGCCCCGCGGATTTGCGCATGCCGATTTCACGACTGTCGAGGCAGCCATCGAAGCGAAGAAGAAGCTGGAGGGAGCCAAGCTTGGGAACCGAGTTCTGCGCGTCGACTTTGCCGAGGGGTACACGAGGAAGATTGGCAATTCTGGAAACCAGTCACCTGGCCGGGAACATGAGGCTCAGATCTCTCGGTTGTGATTGCTGACCATTGGGTATTGGTGAGAACAAAGGTACGTGGTGGCCGGGGATCTGGGGAAACCTGCATCATGGGCGTCCATGGCAGCTGCGATCTTGTAAAAAAACATGTTTCGACTATGTATAGATGTACTCTTTTCTCTTTTTGGCAGCATAACTAGATGTGCATAGGTAATCAACCGAAAATCCTCCCCGCAGCCCGTGCGCTTGCAGCATTGTGCAAGCAGCACGGAGTACGCGTACGGGATACGTTTCCCAGGCCAATGTCCGTCCAGCCATGATTCGAATGGTGGCAGGCTTTCCCACACAATACAACTTACAACTTGTACTGCGTTAAGTACGGATCCGTAATCCGTACACAGTGTTAGAACCCTCCCCCTTGCCCCGTTGCGGCCCAGACACAGGCAGGCCGAGAGAAAGCCGACCACATGTTCGGTGTGGGGCGGCTCATGCCGGCTCCAGACCCGTAACTTGGGGGAGGAGACCTGCTGCCTCGGCTTAAGTCGAACGCTTGACAGTGAAATGGCCCAAGTGGCGGGGCCTGGGCAACGAAAGCGGCCCAAATACTCGGACACCCAAGAACGACAACAAAGCAAACGAGCCGCTACCTTATTTCGGACCTGATCTTCTCCTTGCTCAACTGTACATGTATTTTGTCGCTGTATCTGGGGACCGATTCCTTTTCTTTTCTTCTCGACACCTAAGTCCGCCTGCATTTGTCAGCTCCTCATCGGATCGACTTGTTTGACCCCTCCATCCATTTATTTTGGCAACTCAAATCTCCTTCTCCCTACCGGCAACACACACCGTGCTCATCCTGCAGCGACCATGTCTTTTCTGGGGGGTGCTGAGTGCTCGACAGCGGGAAACCCGCTTAGCCAGTTCACAAAACACGTCCAAGACGACAAGAGCTTGCAGCATGACCGCCTTGTCGGAAGGGGGCCGAATGCGGCCGCCGGCGGCTTCAGGACTGCGACGCACAATGCGCCCCAGGACGAGGTACGTCGTTGTCGGGATCGAAAGTGGGAGGGGTGACCCCAAGAGGCGTACGTGCGAAATCGGGCTGACGACGATTGCTTGCGCCAGATGATGAACGGATTCCTCCGCCAGTCTCCCGGCCTCCCCGAGATGGCCCTCGAGCAACCGGGTCCCATGGGCCAAGTACTCATCGACCAAAACCACGGCGTCCATCTCCGCGCCCGAACGGGCTCGCCAATGTCCCCCCGCTGGGCCCCGCCCGATACCCAAGCCGCTATGGAAGCGGCCTTCAACGCGCCTCCCGGAACCCAGTTCAGCCCCGAAGAGTTCGCCAAGTTCCAGCAGATGAATGGCACGTCGTCCGCACACGCCACCTCCATGCCGGGGAGCAGCAGCAACATCATGACCCAGCCCCAGCGATCTATGATGATGGGCGCCATGGGCAGTTACGGCATCATGTCGCGCCCCATGTTCCAGCCAATGTACAACCCCCAGATGCAGATGGCACACCAGCAACCACAACAACAAGAAGCCGAGGGCAAGGGCAAGGGCAAGGTGGTGGAGCTGGACGAGAACCAGTGGGAGGAGCAGTTCAAGCGGATGGAGCTGCAAGACAAGGAGCTCCAAGAGGAAAAAGACGAGGCAAAGGCCATGGAGCCCGAGCTGGACCAGATGGACGAGAAGCTGCTGCACTCGGAGACGGGCTACGGCGACCTCGAGTCGATATGGCGCGGCATCCAGGCGGAACAGGAGGCCATGAAGGAGCTCGACGATATCGAGGACAACTTTGCCAAGTTTGACAGCTCCTACTTTGGCGGCGACAACCTCAACGACTGGGGCCTCAGCAACCGCTTCGGTGCCGATCCCGTCGTCCAGGACTACCTCTTCGAGGAGGAAAACCTCTTCAAGGACCAGCCCAACCCCTTTGAGGAGGGCGTCCGCATCATGAACGAGGGTGGAAACCTCTCCCTCGCCGCTCTGGCTTTCGAGGCGGCCGTGCAGAAGAACCCGGACCATGTCGAGGCGTGGGTCTACCTCGGCAGCGCCCAAGCCCAGAACGAAAAGGAGGACGCCGCCATCCGCGCGCTCGAGCACGCCCTCAAGCTCGACCCCAACAACCTGGCCGCCCTCATGGCCCTTGCCGTGTCGTACACCAACGAAGGCTACGACAGCACCGCGTACCGCACTCTCGAGCGCTGGCTCTCGGTCAAGTACCCGTCCATCATCGCGCCTACCGAGCTCTCCTCCGCCGCCGAGATGGGCTTCACCGACCGCGCCCAGCTCCATCAGCGCGTTACCCAGCTCTTCCTCGCCGCCGCCCGGCTCGCCCCGGACGGCGACCACATGGACCCGGACGTGCAGGTCGGCCTGGGCGTGCTCTTTTACGGGGCCGAGGAGTACGACAAGGCGGTCGACTGCTTCCAGGCGGCACTGCACAGCTCGGAGCTGGGCACGTCGAACCAGCGCGAGCAGGTGCACCTGCTCTGGAACCGTCTCGGCGCAACCCTCGCCAACTCGGGCCGCTCCGAGGAGGCCATTGCTGCCTACGAGAAGGCGCTCTCCATCCACCCCAACTTTGTCCGCGCCCGCTACAACCTCGGCGTGTCGTGCATTAACATCGGCTGCCACGCCGAGGCCGCCGGCCACCTCCTGGCCGCGCTCGACATGCACAAGGCTGTCGAGACCAGCGGGCGCGAGAAGGCCAGGGAGCTCCTCGGCGACGACGCTGCCGGCCCCGGTGCCGACGCGCGCATCGAGGCCATGACGACGCAGAACCGGAGTACCACGCTCTACGACACCCTCCGGCGCGTCTTCACCCAGATGGGCAGGCGAGACCTGGCGGAGAAGGTAGTGGTCGGCGTCGACCCGGACGTGTTTAGGGGCGAGTTTGACTTTTGACGGGGTCGGTAACCCGGGAGCCGCCTCGCCACCGGGAGAAGAAGCGGGAAAGCGAGAGGAAGGATGGGAAGGCGGCGGCTTCTGGTATCTGAACGGGAACGGCAAACTGTGGGAGCGAATGGTGGTATTTTGATGATAAAGCCTTGCCGTCGATGGCCGGAGAGACCGCAGCGGGTGATTCCGGTTAGAACTTCAGGACGGCTGGGATGAGAGCGTACATACAACAAGAAGCGAAAGTGATGGGCGGTTTTCTGTGATCTCATGCTGCAGATGACACTCAAAAGCGGGTAGGATATCAAGACTCGAGAGACGACCATTCAGAGCGGGTTGTGTGACCGTGAATGATTTCTAGTTCTTCTTTGTGCATGTACACTACGAGATGCTTCGGATCGAGTACATGAGATGGCTGCGTGCGGTATCGTGGAGTAAGATAGCTGTCCCAGAGGTGGGAATCCTACCACTCCGCTCAAGGTGATGGAGCCCACACAATCCTGTCACTTGTCGTTGATCACAAATCTCCTCTTCCAAAAACATTTCCGCTTTCATCGGTTCGCGACTTGGGTATCAAAACATGCCAAGATCAAGCCGAGACTGAGAGCCATTCCTCTAATGCTTCGACATCACTTCAAAACGTCCCGTCAGTCCTGCTCCGGTCGCGAGGCTCGGGGCAGCAAGCATAATACTGCGCTACCATGAACCATGACCTCTCTGATCCGCAAGGCAAGACGCAGTGGGGCGGCTGATCCCTTTCTTTCTTTCTTTCTTTTTTTTTTTTTTTTTTTTTTTTGAATAGCAAACTCAACCTCTCAATTTTGACATCATCAATGGCCTCATTATTAATCTAATCTATTTTCTCCTCTCCTACCCTCTCCTCTTCTCACCACTCCTCCTCCCGTCTTTTCTCAAGTAACTAATTAACGCCAGAGTAGAACCCATTTCTTCATGGCCCCTAATTACTGTCCGTCTAGTTTCTATTAATTGCCTTTTTTTTTTTTCCTTTTTTTCTGTTCTAAAAGTAACGTAGAAGCCTCCCAGCCCACCCGCGCAGCGCAATTCGAGACCACCGCGACCACACGCTAGCCCGCCACAGCCGGTACTCGAACCACGCGGGTGGCCGCCAGCCCTATTTGACGCCGATGAAGCCAATGCCGCAGCGGGCGGCCCGCACGGCCCGCCGCAGCGCCTGGTCCTCCTTGTCGGTCCACTGCACGCTCAGCTGGTCCCACTTGGACCCGGGCGTGTTGTACTCGCGGCGGAACTGCGCCTGCACCGCCTGCAGCCGGCTCATCTCGCGCGGGTCGCCGGTGCCGCTGAAGACGATGAGCGCCGTGCAGGGCGGGAGGGCGTCGTGGATGCGCTTGAGGCGCCGGGCGAGGCCGGCGAGACATTCTTCGAGCGTCATGGTCTCTCCTCCCTCGCCGGTCGGGGGGGGCGGGGGCCCGCTGGCGGCGGACGCGTCGGGGGACAGCTTGTTGCGGTTCCACCACCCCTGCAGGGCCTCGAGCTCGCGCATGCGTGCCCAGACGAAGTCGACGCCGCCGCCGGGGACCTCGAGGCCGTCCGGGTCGCCCTTGACGGCGCGGATGACGCCCGCCTCGACCTCGGCGTCCGAGTTGCACGATATGGTCACCGTGGCGGCGTTGCAGGCGCTCCTGGTGGGGTCGCCCCAGTCGATCGCCGCGCTGGTCTTGCCTACCGGGAGACCCCCGGTGGCTTCGGGCCCGGCCGTCGCGCGGTAGGCGGTCCCGGCGCGGGCAAGGCGCTTGAAGAGATTCTCGCCCTGCACGTCGCCGGACGCCCAGGCCTTGCCTTTCTCGCACTTCTTCTTGACCAGGTCCAGACAGGTCTTGGCATCCTCGATGCTGTCGTGCCCGTGGACCGTCCCGCCGCCCTTCTGGACCTCACGGTTGAGGTACTTGAGGGCCAGGTACTTGAGAGAGGACTTGAGCGGGGGACCGCGGGGGTGGGGGAAGAGAATGGAGGTGTCGACGATGAAAGGATGAGCCAGCCGTATCGCCTTCAGGTCCGACTCGAGTGAGTGGCCTACAAGGATTGTGCGCGGGTCGAGTATATCAAGCAGCCGGGCCTGGATATCTCCCAAGGTAGTGGTGACGGGCTCGAGCATCTCCTTGGTGATGCCCGAAAACCGAGTCACGTAGTCGACGATGGGCTTGTCTGGCTTGACAAGCTCGTCAAGGACAACCTCGCCGTCCCAGGATACCAAGCTTATCCTAGTGAGAGAATACTCGCTCTCTCCTGTCATGCACATTTCGCAATCGAGAGCCAAAACCTGCCGGCCCGCCGTGATGCTGCCCTGCTCGATCTCAGCCTCGGGAACATCGCCGTCTTCGAGATTATCGACTCTTGTATGCACCCAGCCGTCCGGGTCCTTGAAAGTCTCCTTCTGTTGCCCCCGGAGCATGGCCGGGTGTTTCGGGAAGCCGTTCTCCATCAGCTCCTCTGGCGTCGCCAAGAATTCCGTGATCCTCGTCCTCACATCTTTCCAACCTTGAGGGTCGACAACCGGCTTTACTCCGCTCTTCTTGTCCTTATTGAGAGGGACGGTGAGCATAGACTGCACGGGAGAATGTAGCTTGGCGTACTTGTCGTCGCCTGGTGCCTTCACTGGCCAGAGATGGGGGAACATGTCCGCGAACAGTTGTAGCGCTTCGGGCAGGGCCTCCTTCTTGAGCTCGCGAGGATAATAGTCATCTGGAGAGGTGGCAATCCGGTCGATCGCTTGATCTGGCGTGAGATTGCTGTAGCTGGAGAAGTCGACGCCCTTCTTGAACATGGCTTCTTCGAGACCGGGCACCATGATGGTGACGATCTTCCTGAACTCGGGCCGGTGCTTGACCGAGACCCATTGAGGAGCCGGACCGTCGGCAAAGATGTACAGAATAAGGTCACGAAGCGACGAGACACCAATCTTTGACTGAAGCCTTGCATGATGTGAGAAGTGGATGCCCGGGTACCGGCTCGACCCGGGGCCAGGAACTTTCTTGTGCTTCTTCACCGGTCGACCGCGCTCGATTGTCTGCCATCCGTCGTCTTCGTCGTCGTTGGCATCGTGAGGGCTCGCCCTTTTGAGACTACCAGCGGACTCTTTGGATGTCGGCGGAGAATCAAGCGAGTCGGCGGCCGCGTTTCCGGCGACGGTCTGGGCGCTTTCGAGAACACCGACAGCTTCGCCCTCGCCGCTGGTGGTTGCGAGGGTCGCCATGGCAGCGGCAATGCCGCGACTCGATCTGTTCTTCCTGTTCTTCCCCATGGCAACGGCGCAGCACGTCTGCGCGGGTCGGCCGTGGGCTGAATTACGCACGGCGCGATCAAGAGAGATGCAAATATGCTGGAACAAGGCGAAAATGGGGAAGTTTTATCGGGGCCAGACCAAAACTGCAACATGCCAAGCCCCGTGTGGAGGGGCGATAAGGAACGGGTGCGCTAAACTGCTTTTGGGGGAAGAACCTTGATGGCTTGCCATAGAGGGAATTACACTGCTGACAAGATCCACTGTATGTACATACAGAACCACAGCGTTATGTATTCCGTACTGCTCATACATACAGGGTAGACTTCAAGAAAGCCAGGCGTTTGTGTAGGTGCCGCGGGAGGCTCGAACATCCCTGCCTTGATTCAAACTGAGTGCTGACTATGCTGACAATGCTGTGCTAGGTGCCCGATCTGAAAAGTCAATCGGATGGCAGGTGCAATGGTTAACTAATTAATTAACTAAGGCTCAAATTGCCCAACTGAATCTCAGGCATCCATCCGAACCGTTCATTCAAGCCTGAAAAATGTGACGCTGCGCACAATTCTGAGTGCATTCCATCCGCAATCTCTACTGCCTTGGGATGGCTCTGCAATATATGTGTCCGTTTCCAAACCTCCCGCCATGGAGACAGTGTTTTGCGAGTGCAAAAAGTGCGATGCCCCGATCGGGCGGTTGGCGAATCTCTGGACGCAGATCGGGAAGGGTTACTTTAGCCCGGTCATCGAGCCCGAAGATGACCTTGCCATTCAACCTCAAGGCGCGATTCGCATCGGTGGGCGAGGAACATTGGTGGATGAATGGTCAGTCCTCTCATTCTTCGGACCCAACGTGTATTGATTCTAATCTTGCGGTCTAGTCATCTACAAGACCTCGTCTGCACAAGTTGCAATGCCCTCCTTGGCCTTAGGTGTGTTCAGACGCCCGTAAACCATGTGCTGGACAAGTACGTTGCATCATACCTAGCGCGCCGGATGCCCGAATATACCGTGTATTGACACATTGTTACCCTAGGAACCAGCTCCTACTTCGGCTGGCGTCCGTAGAACTGCTAAACAGTGACGGCAAAGGGATCAAATTCAACATTCAGCGCATCCTCACCGTCAATGAGCCCTCAAAGCTGAATGGGGAAAGGTTCCAAAATCCGCCACAGGAGTCACCCGGAGGTTTCACTTCGGGTTATCCAGGAATCCGGGAGTTGCGACAACTGCAACTTGATCTCCACAGCCAAAGAGAGGACATCAGGCGCATCGACAGCAACGGCTTCAGGATTGTTTCGGCATTGGACAAGCGTGCGAACCGCATTCAGTACGAAGTAGGAAAGCTGAGCGACGCCATGCTCGGCCTCCAACGGGACATCGGCGGGCTCCAGCAGGATCTTAGAACAGTACAGGATGAGCTGAGCAAGGTTCCGACAGTGGCGCACGACCCTAATGCCCTTGCCGCGCTCGAGGACCGAGTGACCTTAGCGACCGCTGCCGTCGGGAGGCTGGGAGAGCAGCTCGCCGCAATGGATGCTCAATTCAAGATTGAGACGGACCAGATCTGGCTGGAGCTCTGCCAGCACCAAGAAGTAATAGAAAACTTGAAATCAACGATCGGGAGTACCGTCCCCGCTGCAGAACATGCGCAAGAAATGGCGAATATTCGTGCCGGAATGGCAGAATTGCGGCAACAGATGAACGAGATTCGAGCTTACGAGACGGTACAAACAAACTCTGCATTCCCGTTCCCGTCCCGGGAGCTAGAGGTTATCACGAGCAGCATTGCCAAAATTGGCAACCGGGCCAACCAGGTTGAGACTCTGAAGATGGAGCTTGAGATGCTGAAAGGAAGAGTTGAGCGAGCAGAGGCAAGCAAGCAAGCCCCGGGCGAACGTTGGGCGACACGTTCGGTTGTCTCAGGCGCAGTTCCGGGGCAATCTGATGCCCTTCCTCGCTTGCGGAAACGAGGTGCGTCCCCAGACCTCCAACTCATCCCCCAGAGATCTGCGCCCTCCCTCGAATCCTCAAGCCATGCAGATCGAGGGCATCCGACGACGCCTGAAGAGTCGGTTGTACCACCGAGTGCCGTAAATCAAAGGATTGCTCCAGAGAACAGCACGTATGGGCCAGTATCGGCGAAACGAGGGATAACTTCGCCGTTTGGCTGGACGCCAAATGCTTCCAGAGACAAGTCGGCTGGTGTTGGAGCTGGTGTTGGAGAACCCTGATGCTGCCGGTGTACGACTTTCCCTATTTCTTCACAAGGCTCCCTCCGTCAAGCGTTGACTCGAGAATCTCTACCGCAAAGGTTGAAAGTGTCTGGATGGGCCGGAGCACTTGATTCTCAAAGAAGGCAGCGCCTCTTGGGTCCTCCGGGTCCTCTACCCAAGTTCGAAGCATGTTTGACTCTTGCTCACGGCCCTCCAGGCTCTCGACGTCTTCCAGCATCGACTTTGCTTGGGTGAACACCTCCCAATCGTCTGACACGCTGCTAGCACCATGGTGGACGGCGAGGCGGAGAAGGGCTTCGCATATGCTGACCTGATCCGCCGTTGCCAGGGTTCCCACCAGGGCTTCATGAGAACACCGTGTTGCCAACGCACCGCTCGCCGTCAACTCGCCAGTCACGGCGAGCAACTTCACGATGGCCACGATGTTCTTGATCCTCCATGGCATGAATGGCGCTACGAACTTGTAGGGGTCGCACTCGGTGCTGAGGAAACAGAACAGCGGCAGGGCGTAGACGACCTTCTTGTAGCTAGTTTGCCAGGTTGTGGCCAGCTGCAGAATCGTTGTGGGCAACGGCTCTGCGGCCCACATTCTGGCCTCGATCAGCGGCCGGCACACCTTCCACCGCTCCCGGGCCAGCTTCAAATGGCTTTCTTCGTCATCGCCGTCCGGTTTGGCAAGAGCCTGCCATTTCTTATGGATAACCTCCATCTCTGCCTTCGACACCTTCGCCCGATCGCCGGGTGGATCTCGCAATTTTGCAAGGTCCGGATGGAGGCTGAAGGAGTTGAGGGGAATGACGGGGGATGACTGGCACACCTCATAGACGTCAAGGTCGTCCTTGCAGCGGACGCAGTCGCATTGGAAGTGGTACAGCCTGAGTGCCTCGTATCGCGCCGCCTTGGGCAGGGTGTTGTCTAGAAACGGCATTAGAACCCTTATCAGGGGCGATGAATGAGACTTCCGAGAGATAAATACGTACCAATGTATGAGATGGTGATCTCCTCGCCTTCTTGAATCGGCCTCTCCGCCCTCAAAATGGCCGTCCTCTTATCAAACCCTATGAAGGCGTTTGGCACGCACGAGTGGTTGACCATGGCCAACCCAGCATCGAGGAAGATCCCAGCCATACCCGTGTCCGCGTCCAAGCGGTTAAAGGCATTTGTTTGTATCTGGATCTCTGGTGTCAGCAACGGCCGGCATTCCGGGATCGAAGGCAAACCAAAAAAATAAAATAAAATAAAATAAAAAAAAAAAACCGAGCCCACCTTGCATAAAATCTCCCTCGCCTTCTCCAGCACCTCCTCCCCCTGCAGCAAGCCGGCGTACACCACCGCCGCCGTAGCCTGCAGCTCCATGTCCTTCCAGACCTCCCCGTCCTTCTTGAACCCCTCCACGTTCCCCTCCAGACCGTCCTCCCCGTCCGCGCTACCGATGAAGGCCCGTCTCATCTCGGCCTCCTGGCCGCCGCCGCCCTTGCCCTGCTGGAGGGTCAGCAGGACCTGCGCCACGGCCCTCACCGGCGTGGGCAGCCAGTCCTTGCCGGCCTGCTCGCGCACCCGCGCAAACATCTTGCACTCGGCCTTGTGCGCCGCCTTCCAGTGGGCGCGCTGGCACGCGGGCCCGCAGTAGACGGCCGCCTTGCAGGCCGTGCACGCCTTGAAGGCCGGAGGGGCTGCCGAGGCCTGGCTCGGGCTCGGGCTCGGGCTCGGGCTCGGGCTCGGGGCCGTGGTGCGGAGGCAGTAATTGCAGGTCGTGCGCATGGTCGCGCCGTCCGGCAGGGCCAGGAGCGGGTTGGAAAAGGTTGCTATGGTGCTGCCCGGGCTGAAGGCCCGGGTCGCGCGGAGGGAGCGGCGCTTAGGGGAGCTTGGGTCATTTTGAATGCGGACGCCTGGAGGGAGTGCCTGGGCCATGATTGGTGGGCGTGAGGTTGTGATCGTCTTGGGGGGGCTGGCGTTGGGTGGTGCGAACCGATGATGATGATGATAGTGATGATGATAGTGACGACAGCCAATAAATAATGAGGCTTCGAAACGCCCACGGTGGGTTTTGGCGGTGTTTTAAAGTCCACGTTGGAACCGAGATTGTTTTGTAGGACTCTTGGTAGTGAGGACTTTCAGGGTGAGATGAAGAAGGTAAGGCAGACTCGCCAGTCGATCGCAGTCAGCAAGATCAAGTGTGAGCAGCTGCGTAGTCTTCTGTGGCTGTAGGACACAATTTCGTGGTGAGCTCTTCCTGCGGGAATGTCGCTTTTAGTGATCGAATACCAGGTTCACATATTTCATGGCTCCTAAAGCCTTTCCTTCTGTATTCTCACCTTTGCAGAACAACGTGGAAAGGTTGGAAGGTTCCATCGTATCATGAGAGAATTCATCTATCCAGTTAACGAAAGTCGGTTTGCCTCACCGTCTAATTAAAGACGAAGAGTTCTGGCCTGGTAGAACTCGTTTAACTGCATACTGAGATCATTGTCTTCTCGGTTTCTGCACATCCTCATTGAATGTGGAGTTCTTAACTGCCTAGAACTGTGCAATGGTGACCTCAGTTAGCTGGGTGCAAGAACCCCGCAACGCAGAGCAGCTTCTTTGGACCCCACCATTCCTTCTGCGTTATCGACCCTACCTTACCGTGCTCACACAGACACCGCGGCGGTCCTTAGCGGGGCACAGCGCATGCTTTCTTGAGAAGGATCCTGACTGAGTTTTGGCTGCGCCTGCGGTGGTGTTTTCGAGTCCCAGATCACACTGCCCCTTATCTCCGGTTCTAAACTCTTCGAGTCAAGCAAATACCAGTATGGCCAGCCGCGGCCAACAACAAGGAGAGGCAGGTCAGTTCTTTTCTTTTCTTTTCTTTTCTTTTCTTTTTTTTTTTTTTTCCCTTTCTTCCCTTCATTCCCGAGCCCAGCTCTTTGACGGGACCAGACATGGTACCCCGACTCCACCGTGGCATTCATCCACGAGATGCACACACACACACACACACGCACACGCACACGCACCCCTCCTTCCCTGTTTGATTCAACTTAGCCAAACCCTCATGCGCTAATATACGCTCCTCCAGTTGACCTCAACACCCTCAGCGCCCAGCAGCTGAGTGCCGTCAAGAAGCAGCTCGATGGCGAAGTCGAGCATCTCTCAAGCTCATATGCCCAGCTTGCCGCGGCCCAAGCAAAGTTCAAGGAGTGCCTGCGGATAGTCAAGTCGGGCTCCTCCTCTCTGGACAGCAAGTCACCCTCATGCACCACTCTCTCGTGTCTCTCTCTCTCTCGCTCTCTCTCTTGGTCCTTTGCCCTTGAGTGGCCGGCTAACAAGCTCCGGCAGAGGACAAGTCCATCCTCGTCCCCCTCACAAACTCGCTCTACGTCAAGGGCCGGATTGCCGACCCGGATCGGGTGCTTGTCGACGTTGGGACGGGCTTTTACGTCGAGAAGGTTCAGCTCATCCCATGTCCCCTTCTCCTCTTGACGCCACTATCCCTTACTGACTCCTTTCCCTACAGGACACCAAATCTGCCGCAGACTTCTACGAAGCCAAGGTCAAGGAACTTGCTGGCAATATCCAAGGGCTAGAAGGAATCGTGCAGGCCAAGACAAACAACCTGCGCGTTGTGGAAGAAGGTTGGTTTGTTCCTCTACCATGTTCTCATCATCTACCCTTCCTTTCTGGCAACTTTCGCCTGACACTTTCGCGTTTTCAGTTCTACGGCAAAAGGTGTTGGCACAAGGAAGTTCAGGCACAGCAGCACCAGCATCGTCATAGCACGGCCATACGAAGACAAGGGTACGAGTGGAAACTTGTTGATAAGGATAATCTCCCGAAAAAAGACCTCTCCATATTGTCTCACCGAGTGAATGTCATAAGTTGTGTTCCATGTGTTCTTGGAACCTAGGCAGGTCAATAGACACCTCTGATGTTATATTACGCCCCAAACCATGCCAGTCTGCCAACCCAACTCCATCTGTAACTCCCATTGATGACCCTAACATAGCAGGGGAATGAGCTCCCTTCTACTCTTAAAAGCAGTTTCATCTAGTGTCAGGATGGAGAGGCAATCACAGATCATCAACGCTACAACCCCCCCTTATCACCTCCCTTACCAGTACACTCCAATCGCAACTAGCAACATTCAAGCACTGTCGCCTATAACTTTGTCCTGTTCGAAACCGCTGTCGAGTGCCTTCTGAATCCACTCGACCCATCCAAAGAGATGATTCATGGGCTCTCCCGTCATGTCCCTGGGAGCTTGATCGTCGGGTGACTGCTGCAAAAACTGAGCTACGAAGCTCTCATTCCAGTCGCGAGGGACTGGCACACCTGCACGTAACTGGAAGTCCCAGTCGTCGCTGTACAGCAAGACAGTCGCCGTCGTTGCCATAGTTGGGAGCGTCTTCTGACCCGGTGTCTTGGGTCGCCACTGATGGACAAATTTGATGTCCAACGAGTAGTGCATGCCAAGAGTGTACCGTAGGATGGTCGTGCCATAAACCGCTTGGATTTCGTTGTGTTTCAGAAAGGGTTCGGAGATGTCCATGTTGGGGAAACCCTCTTGGAATGACTCCCCTGTGAACTTGACACTCTGCTGCAACTCCTCAACTTTAAACGGAGCAGAAGGCCTAGCGTCCTGCTCTGCCGCGTCTTTGCGAATCTTGAAACCCCAGTCGTGAAAGCTACAATCATTGTCAGTGTAAGCCTGTAAACAAATACAACCCGCTGACCTCTCTGGACAGATGGTGATAACCTCCGCCGCCCTATACTGCTTCTCAAGCTGACGAATTGCCAACGGACCCAAGGTGTACTGTCGAGCTCGCTTGACATTCTTGACTTTTTCCTGCTGACCGTCTACCAGCTCGATATTCGACTCGACACTGAGGTTCTTCGTTTGTAAGATGATGGAGAATGTGCGAACTGGGTCGCCGCTTTCGAGAAAGTTTCTCGTGAATTCAGGTAACTCCGCGTTAGATGGGAATAGACAATTCACGAGGGCCTTAGCAGCAGTCTCGCTGACCCTGACGACTAATCAGTATTTCTGCTCTTTTGGAGGTGATATGAGTGTTCTTACGTGTCTAGCATCCGTGCAGTGCCTCTCGTCCCAACCCGATTTACTAGGCGCAGTAGCTCTTCTAATGTGTACTCGGTCTTGTCTTTTGTCCACTCGTTGACAATGAGAGAACCAAACTGTACTTTCATGCGCATGCCGTTGGGATTGTTGCGCAAGAATTCAGCAGTCCGGTTCAAGGCAGCTGTCAAATTCTCTTTGTACTTGGCCTTTGTTGGATAAATGCTCGTGTCAACGAATCCAGGGGGCTTGGATGTTAAAGCGGTGATGCGTCGGCCAGTGGTGCCCTCTCTGGGTTGAAGGGCCGCCACGATAGACGGCCAGCTGTCGCTGGGTGGGTAGACCAAGAAGCGGGCACGCCACACGCTGTCTTCGCCCTGTCGGTATAGAAGCTGGCTACGAAGGTAGCCGATAACTTCTTGAGCTTTTGCTCGATTGGTTGCCTTGACCGTGACAGAAATGGTTGAGCCGATTTCTTCTGCCTTAATTGCGGCCTTATGCTCTCGCGCAAGGCGATTAAGCAGGGCTGCAACATCTACATCGGAGGGATCGATGTCCTTGAAGCCGCGCATGGGCGCCGGCCACGAAACATGAACCTGAAATTGTTAAATTTAACATCAACTAGGTGGCGCATCCCAACTTACAGTGACGCTCAGATTCGGGCTCTGTTGCTTGAAGACCTGATCGGCCCCTGCGGTAAGTACCTTCCTCTTTCTGACATACTCCATCGTCCGAGTTGGGTTGATCGTTTGATCCTACTGGTAGGGCCTGGTTAGTCTGCTTTGGAACAGGCAGGAACTCGGGCACCGTCGCCTGAGATGAAGAATTCCTTTGAAGAGTTGGTAATTGGAGAGAATGTGTGAGAGATGGAGAGCAAGGGATATGATAAAAGGAGAAGCAGAACAGAACCCGATACCTGACGGCAACGATTGGGAATACGTTGCACCGTGGATCGCTGAGAAAACATACCAGGCAGCTACCCAGGAAGTCACACCAAATCAACAAGCTGAAGGAGTCAAGAGGCTGCCAGGGCTACGAACCACTGTAATTCTGAGATTTATTAACTTGAGTCGTGGCGAAGAGAAGGAAAAAGGGAAGGAGGAAAGAAGGGAACAAGAAGGAAATTTCCGAAAGGGGCTCTGCTAGATCAGCCAACCGCGGCCACGAGGGAAGTTAGCGAGCAACAACTGCGCGGGTACTTGCAGTTGGTTTGTGCATCGTGCCTTCCTGAAAAACCCAAAGCACTACCTCCACCAGCATTGGAGGAAAACGGCTCGGGAAGGGGCGCCTTGCAGAGCCATCGGTCAGGAAACAACCTCATGGCCCCAAGCTTTGGAGCTTCTAAGCGATACAGAGGGCAACTGATCATAAAAGATGTATTATAAAACAGCTAAGGCAGATCATTCAGGTGAATGGGTGTTTGAGCTAAATGTCAGACTCTGTTCAGGTTGAGACCCTACTTGGTTGAAGGGGAAGCCGAGGGGAGAGAGATTCAGCGGTGGTAAAGGAAGCGGAAGGACCAATGAGGCAATAGCAGTAGCGGCCATGCTCCTACTTCACAAAGTAGTCAACGTCGCCGGGAACGTCCGCATTTAAGAATGCGGTCTGGAGGTCGAATTTTAGGTAGCTTTCGAGGTCCATGACTGCCACGAGGGAAAAGACGGCCTTGACCATAGGATTGTTGAGGACTGCAGCATACACGTCTTGTGCGTCCCAGGAAGAAAGATGAGCGACCCAGATGCCATGGCTCTATTTACTATAGCTGCTTCTCCAAATCCCAAACCTCCCACTTCCTCGAGGAAAGGAGTTGGGAACGGAGTCGGTCATGTTTAAGAAAAAGGACACCATAGGGACAGCGGACGAAGATAATATAGCAAGAGTAGTAACATCTCTAGTTAGCTGCTATCAATCCAAGGGCCTTAGCTCTGCCCTTATAGCCTCTTCGGACGAAACTCACGAGGCGAGAGCCGGAGATAAGCAATTTCTTAAAACAAATTAGGAAACAGGAGAGTTGAGGGAGAGTCTCGGAGGACGGAGGTCCAAAAATAGTAAGTAAATCGAAGGAAAATTGAACGAGGCGTACCAAGACAGGGTGGGATTTTGGGCTGATGAGGGCCTGATGGTCGCCGCGACTCCGGCGGGCTGGAACCCCCCGGCGGTTCACCTCAGTTAGCTGCGTATACTGGAGTTCCACAAGCTGCGACAAATCGGCCCACAATCATAACCTGTTTCCCTTTGGTTTACAAACGACGAGCTGCTTTTTTCTCTACACCATCCTTTTCTTGAGCGGTACGATCACAGCTTATGGAGCTAGGAGGGGTTGCGCTCTGATTCAGGGGAAGGTAGGGCCCGTGCTGTAAAGCAGCTTCAGGGTTGTAAGCAGAAAATGAACAGCTTGCCTTCAGGTTAAGGCTACTACACCGCTTATTTGACACAAACAGGGATGTTTTCGCTCAAAGTATAAGCGGTCGTGAGTTTTCGAGACTCGGCGGTTGACGGCTAACGGCGGCTTGCTTCCTCTACCGTATCTCTGCATCTTGGACTAGAACCATGACAATACTGCTCAGTCGACTTCCCACAGCCCTCCAGCTGTAGTGTACAATGCCGCATTAAGGTCTGGCGTTTTGTTTTTAGCTGAAACCCCTTGGGAGCACCTGAAGCTTGACTATCTTTGTTTGCTAGATCCTATTGCCTTCAGCTATCTGAATTGCGGCTGTCGATCTAGTTGGGGGCGTTGGCGGGAGAAACAGTCTGAAACAAGTGACGCTGGCCTAGAGGAGCGTATCGTCAAGTTTCTCCAATAATCAAGATTACGGCGATGTGCGAGCGATTATCGTAGAAGCCACGCTCTCTAAGCTAGAGACGAGTCGCTGCATATGGCCGGCAGGCGCCTTTGTGGTCTTGCCCCTATTTTGTGCTTACATCGACTGAGGGTTAGGGTATCGAATTGCTGTCTCGTGTTGACCATTCGACCAAGACCGGGGGGGGGGTGTTAATAGAGGGGAGGAAAGATAAAATCAACTCCATTTTGAGGACAAACAAAACGACTCTTGAGGTCACCAGAGCTGACAGCCTCCTGGAGATTTTTTTTTTTTTTTTTTTTTTTTTTTTTGCAAATGATTTTGCTGGCATGATGTGGCAGGTGTAAGCGTTTGCGGGGGTCCCACGAGCCGTTTCTTGCCGTTGCTAGGGACAAGGGTTGTTAATTGATCTGACGCGCAAAAACGCGCCTGGGGCGCGTCGCGCGCTAACACTCAATTGCTTGACCACTGCATTCAAGCTCAACAAACACAGAGCATACGAACAGGCCGCTGCCCTGCAATACCGAAGCTTTTCATCTTTGGAAGGGTTGCACTTTTTTTCCGACCTACGCGAGCTTGAGATGCCTCGGCCGGCCCGAGCAACGCGCCATCATCTCCCGGGCGTGGCCAGGGAAGATTCCGACGACGAGCTGGGCACCGACGACTACCCGTGGGAGTGGATTTACGAGAAGGAAGCCGGGGAAGAGGAGGCTGCCGAAGAAAATGGGAGGAAACGAAAGCGGTCAACAGTACACGAACCCCAGATCATCGGCGCTCGCATGGGCAGGTTCGAGTGCTATCTGGGGGACACAGTGCTACTGAAGGCCGACAGCTTCAATGAAGCCTGGGTCGGCATAATATGCGACTTCCAGGTCGACGAAGACGGCGAGAAGGCGGCGAACTTCATGTGGTTCTCGTCCCCGCAGGAGATCCGCAGCCCCAAGAAGAGGACCGATTATCTCGAAGTGGGTGGCGGGCAGCTCCGAGGAAACATCAAAGGGACCCGGCTGACAGACTTCTACCCCAAACGATAGAACGAGCTATACATCACCACTGCGTTCGATGTCAACCCCCTGACAACCGTGAACGGGAAGGCACACATCATGTCCGAGGCTGCCTTCAAAACCAAGTACCCGTCCGGCAAGGTGCCGCGCAAGACACTCGAGTACGGCAAGGTGTTCATCTGCCGCCGCGGCTGCAACACGCGAACGTGCACCTACACCGAAGAGTTCGTCTGGGAGGAGATCTACCGCGGGAGGGGGGACATCGACAGCCTCCAGGAGATGGTCCGCAAGAACACCAAGGCAACTCGCAGGCGGAAACAGACCAGAGACGAACCCACGGACCAGGACTATAAGCAGGAGGCAGACGACGACCGCGAAGGCGACTACGCCCCCGGGACACCGCGCACCCCGAAGAGGGCCCGCACCCGGGACGGGGCGGTCACGCCCGGTAGCAGGCGCAAGCCCGGCCCCGGCAGCAAGCCGACGACCCCTTCCTCGCACCGCCGCGTCCTCGTCAAGAAGCACCTCGAGTTCACCCCTCTGGCCACCCGCGTCCTGTCGCCGCAGCACGTCCTCGCGTCCCCTTACCAGCTCGCACGCAGCCAGCTCCACGTGGCCTCGGTGCCCGCCAGCCTTCCCTGCCGCGAGGCCGAGTTCAGCCTCGTGTACTCGCACCTCGAGGCGGCCATCACCGACGGCGCCGGCACCTGCATCTACATCTCGGGAACCCCAGGGACGGGCAAGACGGCGACGGTGCGCGAGGTGGTGGCACACCTGGACGCGGCCGTGCGCGCCGACGAGCTCGACGACTTCATCTTCGTCGAGATCAACGGCATGAAGATCGCGGACCCGCACCAGTCGTACGCGCTCCTCTGGGAGGCGCTCAAGGGCCAGCGCGTCTCGCCCGCCCAGGCGCTCGACCTGCTCGAGCGCGAGTTCAGCCACCCGTCGCCCCGCCGCGTGCCCTGCGTCGTGCTCATGGACGAGCTCGACCAGCTCGTCACCAAGAACCAGGGCGTCATGTACAACTTCTTCAACTGGCCCGGCCTGCGCCACAGCCGCCTCATCGTCCTGGCCGTGGCCAACACGATGGACCTGCCCGAGAGGACGCTGAGCAACAAGATCAGCTCCCGCCTGGGGCTCACCCGCATCACCTTCCCCGGGTACAACCACGAGCAGCTGATGCGGATCGTGCAGAGTCGGTTGGAGGGTGTGCCCGGGGACATCGTAGACCCGGACGCGGTGCAGTTTGCGGCGAGGAAGGTGGCTGCGGTGAGCGGCGACGCCAGGCGAGCGCTGGATATCTGCAGGCGGGCGGTCGAGTTGGCCGAGGCGGACGCGAAGGCGAGAGACGAAGGCGACGATGGCGCTGCTGGAGCGCCGGACACGCCAAGCAGGAAAGGGCGGAAGGGGGGGGGGAAGCAGCAGCAGCAGGAGGAGGAGGAGGAGGAGGAAGAGGAGGAGCAGGAGAAAGAAAAAGAGGGGCAGACGGCCAGTAAGAAGAAGAAGAAGAAGAAGAGGAGCGCTGCCGGAAGAGTGACGATCGAGACGGTCCGTCGCGCCATCAGCGAGGCGACTAGTAACCCGCTACAGCAGTACCTGCGGTCGCTCCCGTTTGCGTCGCGACTGCTGCTGACCGCGCTCCTGCTGCGCACCCAGCGGACAGGGCTGGCTGAGACCACATTTGGCGATGTGCTCGAGGAGATGCAGCGGACGCTCAAGCTCGCGGGCGAGAGCCGGCCGTTGACGCTGCTCGACCGGAAAGCATCCGGCATCATCACGAACGGGGCGGGAACAGATCCAGGGTTCATGGGCCCCGCTCGGACCAAGAACGTCTCGCAGCTAGTTCGTCCCGCTGGCCTGGGCGCCGCAGCCGTTGACCTGACTGGAGCTGGCATAATCAACTTGGAGGCACACAGGCCTGAGCGGCCGAGCAAGATGCGCTTGGCAGTTGGGGATGAGGACGTGAAGTTGGCATTCCGGGATGATCCGGAAATCAAGGGACTTGGTGTGATTTTGTAGAGATAAGATACCCCATACACCAGCATTAGACCAGGAAAAGAAAGCGTCATTTCATCCGGCCCTCCCTCCCCTGTGGACGCAATGCGACAATGCGACACAATGTGTAATCATCATTAGCCCGCGGCAGCCCCAACTCCCTAATACTTCCTTCTTGCCAATGTCGGCTTCCAGTCAATAGGATGTGTCTCTGGTGTGGCATCGGGATCCTCCTTCCAGATTTTGACTGTCTGTTGTTAACACCCCATCCTGAAGAAAAAAAGGGCACAGGAATAGAGTAGACACTTACTTGTCTTGTCAGCCTCGCCACATATCAATCTTGCGCCCGATTTGTCGAAGGTCGAACTCATCACCCCTGCCTCGGCATCCAGCGAGCCAGGCTGCGCCGTGGTATCCAAGGCCTGGAACCGGTACCCCGACTTCCAGTCCCAGAAGCTCATCGACCCGTTATCTCCTCCCGAAAAGAGCACGTTCTGGTCGTTCACCGACAGCGTATTGATGATCGCGTTGTGGCCCTCGAAGTTCTGCATGAAGGCGCCCTCGGGACACTTCCACTGCTTGATGCTGCCGGTACTTCCCGTGGCGAAGGTAAACTCGGTAGGGTGCGTCGTCAACGCGCGCACGCCCTTTTTGTGGTGCGTCAGGACACCCATCGTCTTACCGGCCGCCAGGTCCCACATGCGCACCGTCGAGTCCAAGCTGCCGGTGATGACCTGCGGATCGGCTTCCTGGCAGACTAGGTCCGCGACGGTGCCTGTGTGGCCGGTAAGGACGTGCACATTGCTCCTCGTGCGCATATCCCAGACGCGGGCGACGCCGTCGCGACCCCCGGTGACGAGCACATCGAGGGTCGGGTGCAGTTTGAGCGTGTACACGCCCGAAAGATGGCCGTGGTAGTGACGAATCTGCAACCGATCAGCATCGAAGAAGAGTCTGCCAAAACATTTTTTTTAAAAAAAAAGAAAAGAAAAAAAGGACTGTATTGCACTCACCACCTTGTTCGTCTCGAGATCCCAGCACTTGACCATCTTGTCCTCACCACAGGAAAACATATAGGGATGTCTTGGCGACACCGCCAGCCCGCGCACTGTCGAGATATGCCCGGTTAGCGTCAGCCGCAACCGGCCAGACGCCAGATCCCAGATCTTGATGGTCCGGTCCCCAGCACCCGACGCAAACCACTGATTGTTTGGCTCCACGGCCAGCGCCCGCACCCAGCCCAGGTGCCCGCTGATGACGCGCTGCAGCTTCCACGGCGCGTGCCAGTCCGGCCGCGGCTGTGCCAGTACGGAATCGGACCGCCGGGTGAGGGACAATGTTTGTGGTTCGTTCCGTTGCTGGGTCTTGCCCCCGGCAGCGGTGCTGGTTCCTCCGGGCTTGTTGCGGCTGAGGACGAGGGCGTTGGAGGCGGCGCCCCCCGGGCCCCCGGCCGTTTTGCTCGCTGGTATTCCTTCTATCAACTTGCGCGCATGCTCTTCTGACTTGGATGGCGGCTCCTCGCCGGCCTTGGGCTTCTTCTTGCGCGGGCCAGCCGCAGCGAGCTTCTTTGCGATGACCTCGGGGAGCTCCTGGACGTCGCTGTATTCGGCATGGAGACGGAGCGACAGTGATGTTTTGGAGATATCGGGGTCTTCGGAGGCCAGGCCAGGATCGAGCTTTATGCGCTTGCGGGCGGATGGATCTGAAGTTGTGCTGGCGTAGATCGACTTCGTCTTCCTCGCGTTGTCGCGGACGAGGGCCTCGAGACGCGAGACGTCAGGGCCGTTGGCAGCTACCTCGGCCGCCATGGCTTTGCGATGAATGGGTATCTGTAGAGGGAGGGAAGGGGGGGGGAATATGGCGGGATGAGTTGGTGGTTGATTCTCTGCAGATTCACTTGATGCTCATTCTGGTCGCGTTCAAGTCCCAGAGCATCAGTGATGTATTGATGGCGTCGGCTCCACTTGCCGCCGCGGCGACTTGCAGAGCAAGCTTGCTTGCTGCAGCCCCCCAATTCTCAGAAATTTTAGGTTGTGGCTAAACCTGAGCTTAGCGAATGGCACAAGCCACAGCTGGGTGTTCCAGACCCGCACAGTGCAGGGTCAGCTCGAATAAACCCTGTTGGATGAAATGATCCTAGCAGGCTTCGATTCTGGAAGGCATCACTTACATGACGTTCATCAAGCGGCGATCCCATGAAGCAACCTTCCGGAATTTTACGATTTTGCAACTATTTTTCGTAATACGCTTTTCCCTTAGATCGACGCCGTCTAACAGCTGAAAACGGGGCAACAGCATGGATAACAAAGCGGAGTCAAAATATGCCATACACGAGGCAGCTCGTGAGGGCAAACGTAAGTCGTTGTTGTGCTAACTCAAACGCCAAAAGAAAGGTCTCTGGCATGATTACTGACTTCGGTTAGTCGCGGTTGTGGAATCGCTTCTGAATGCAAGTCCATGTTGCTCAGGTCACTTCTTGATCCGGTCACTGACCAGGAACCCAAGGCCAACCCGAAGCTTGCCCAACTCAAGGATGACGATGGCCGGTTGCCTATTCACTGGGCCGTCTCATACAATCACCCCGAGATTGTCAGCTTGCTGATCAGCCAAAAGGGTTTCGACCCCGACGCAGAGGTAGGATGCTTTGCCTGTGAACATGACGGAGTCACACCAATCTGACTCATCACAGGATGACAGCGGCTGGACGCCCTTCATGATCGCCGCCAGCGTTAAGGACTCTGACAAGGTTGCCGACATCTTGCTCGCCCGGGGTGCGGATGTCAACCAGACCAGTATGCTCTGCTTGTGACCATTTCAACACTCCTATGGAGCTTACTAAATCACATCTCGACAGATGACAACGGCCAAGTATGAAGATACCGAATAACAAAAACATGGGAATTGCTTTCTTTTCTTCCCACCTCCCAAGGAACTAACATTCTCTCTCCGCCGCACAGACAGCCCTTCACTTTCTCGCCTCCAAAAACAACCTGGACCTCGCCCGCAAGCTGCTCGAGAGCCACACCCCGGCGGCCTCGACCCGCGTGCGCGACAAGCGCGGCCAGTACCCGCTGCACCGCGCCGCCGCCATCGGCTCGGTGCCCATGATCAACCTGCTGATCAAGCACCGCAGCCCCATCAACGCGACCGACTCGGCGGGGCAGACGCCGCTGCACCATGCTGTGGCCGAGGGCCACGGTAAGCTGAACCCCTTCCGCTTTCCGCTGGGTTGCCCGGGCCCTTGGGACTGGAAGGGCTAACGTGAGCCGGGAACCGAACAGGAGACGCGGCGATCGCGCTGTTGAAGGCCGGCGCTGAGACGGATAAGAAGGATGTGGATGGATATCTGCCCTTGGACACGGCCCCGAGTAAGGATGTAAGCTGCTCCCCACTTTTGAAAAAGGGCCGGACTGCCTGATGAACTGGCGGATGCTAATGCTGAAAGCAAGGTTCGGAATTACATCCTGCGCAAGGCCGAGGAGGAAGGCATCGAGTTGTAAACCAGGGAACGGTCAGGTCAGGATCGTACGTGTCCACATCTCGAGATTATTGGTGCACCTCGGGTTGGCTCCGACCGCCGCTACTTGGCTTTTACGGTTCAGTGGTGGTGGTGAAATGGACTAGCCAGGATAGAAGAAGCGGGCCATAGCGAAATCGTCTTCCTCCTTGAATGGTATCTCTCTCTCTCCGGCCGCTACATCCACCAATGATGCATTCACCTGCTCACTGCATCGAAATCCTTAAAAAAAAAATCCCAGGTCTCGCTCTTAGCAGTTACACACACACACACACACACAAAAAAAAAAAAAAAAAGGTCGGGCGCCTTTTTACTTGACCGTCCTCTCCACCAAATCCCTATACATGGCCTTCATGTCGTCGATATCCGCCCGCAGCTCCTCCACCAGCTCGCTCTTCTCGCCCAAGAGCTCCAGCGTAGTCTCGTACCGCTCCCTCACCTCGGCCATCTCCGCCTCCAGCGCCTCCACCCTCTTGGCCGCGGCCTTGCCGGCCTCCAGCTCCCGCATGAGCGTGATGATCTCGCCGCGCGCGTCGTCGCGCTGCCGCGAGATCCGCGCGAGCTCCTCCCGCGCGGCGACCTTTTCGCTCTCCAGCCGCCGGATCGCCGCGCTCATCCGCTCGACCAGCTGCACCGACGGCCCCGCGGCGACCGTGGAGACCGAGACCATGTCCTGCAGCATCTGCTGGGGCGACGCCGACCGCTCTCCGACGATGCCGCCGGCGCGGCTGCCGCTGTCGAAGGCGTCGTCGCCGCGTTGGTCTTCCATGTCCAGCGGGTGGCCGCCGCCGCCGCCCGGGTAGTGGGAGGGAGGCGCGTCCGAGGTCGGACTGAAGACGCCGGGCGGGCTGAAGAAGCCGCTGCCGCTCGGGTTCGAGTTGAGAGTCGGCCGGCCGGAGGGGGGTTGCGCCGACGGGCGGCGGGAGAAGGGCATTCGCGGCTCGAAAGCAGCGCCCCCGGCATCGCTCTTGCTAGAGGGGCCCGAGGCCTTGCGAAGTTTATTGGCAGGGATCGAGATGCCCAGGAAGTCGGTGCTGAAGGTCCGTTGCGGGGTGGTCAGTTGTGGCGACGCCGGGCGGCTTTCGGGCTTGAGGAACGAGCCGCCGGGAATGCCTTCGAGCCAGGAGCGGGGGCGTTCGGGGACCTCGCGTAGCTGCCGTTCTTCCTTTTCGGCCTCCCAAGCTTGCTTTTGCTTCTCGAAGTCGGCCGTGGCTTTGGCCAGTGCAGACTCGGCTTCTTCGGCCCGCTTCTTGAGTGAGTCGAGCTGGGTCCGGTAGGACTTGACATCCTCCTGGATGGTGGGGATCTTGGTCTTGGCCTCTTCGAGTTCCTCTTCCTGTCGCTTCGCGCGGGCGGCCTACGGAGGGTTAGTAACGCGTCGCACGCGACGGAAAACGCTTCACTTACGGCCTCCCTTGCCTTCCTCCGCATCTCCGATTCCCGCTGCAACGCTTCGTCGCGTTCCCTCTCCAGTCCGGTGATCCGCGCAAGCAGTGTTGTCTCGATCCCCTGCCAATTTTCGCTAGCGATCGAGTACTGCGTCTGCAACGTTTCGATCTGCCGGAGCAGCTTGGCCTGCGTGTCGCCGGCAGCGCCCGATGACGCCTCCTCGGCCCGCGCCCGCATCTCCTCGAGCTTGCCCTCCATGACCTGCACCTCCGCCTTGAGCTCCAGTTCCAGCGCACGCGCCCGCTCGTTAGCCCGCTCTGCCTTCTCGCGCAGCTCGGTAGCTTGCGCCTTGCTGCGGTCCGTGATGAGGGCCTTTTCGACTTTGAGTGCAGCCACTTCTTCCTCCAAGTCCGCGATTCGCCGCTTGTCCTGCTCTCGCGCTTCCTCGTTCGCCTTGGCCGCCAGGGCATCTGCTTGCTTGGTGGCTTTCTGCAGTTGAGAGCGGAGCTCTGCGATGGTGCTGTCCTTGGAGCGAATTTCTGTTCGCAGAGCATTGAGCTCCTTTTGCGTCTGGCCCAGCAGCTTGTGTAGGTCATCGTGCACTTTTTCGAGCTCGTCGGCACGGCGAGCTCGGCTGCGCAGAGTTTCAAGCTCTTTATCGATTTTGTTCTTCGCTGTCCGCAGGGCATTGAGTTCCTTTTCGTTGTCGGCAATACTAGCTCGCAGCTTCTTCACCAGGGTGCGGTTTTCATGATCCGCGCTCGCCAGGTTCTTGCCCTCCTCCATCAACTGCGCAATCTGCTGGTCCTTTTCGGCCAGCTTCTTCTCGACGCTCCCAGGCGGCGCTTCCAAGGCTGCCTTCCTCGCCGAGTCGGTGGTTTCCCTTGCGAGAAACTGTAGTTTGGCTTCCAAAGCGTCTATGCGCTCCACATAACTGTGAATCTCGTCTTCGTGCTGTAGATTTGCGTCTTCCACCTTCTGGTCCTCCTTCGCCAATTCCGCTTCGCCTGCACCATCGGTGGCCCCATTGGCGTCCCCCTGCGACTTGGATCCTGGGGCTGCAGTGACTTGCTCTGTAACAGGTGTTGACGGTCTCGACGCCGACGTATCCACCGACTTTCTCGCAGCGGCGGGCTCCTCACCGGATTCCCTGGCTCCTTTCTCGCCATTTGACGAGCTTTCTTTCTCCGTATTCCGTGGTGGTTTGCCATCTTGCGAGGTTCTTGGGACGTCTTGCGACCCGCGCGGGGACCGGGACTCTTTGGCAGAGTCTTTTGGCGTTGAGCTCGGGCGGTCCAAACTTTCGATGGAACTGCGGTTGGGCGCATCGAGGCTCTGGCGTGGGCTGCCTTGAGTAGACATGGGACTTCGGGTTGCCGCTTTGGCGGCCATGGCCCTGGCGAGCCTTTCTTGGAGGCGATCATTGGTGCGACTACTCGAGGCGGTTCTCGAAGGACCTGCAAGCGATTCGAGCCGTTAGGGCAAGCCTTCGAACACTCCAGACCGCAAAAGACGACGTACCAGGACTCTGTTTTGCTGGCGACGGAGGGGCCGCTGGCTTGGTCTCCTTCTGCTGCGGTGTGTCGTCATCGTTGTCGGCGAGGATGGTGTCCAAGCGTGCCTCCACTCCGGCGACAGCCTGCGAGAGGAACGAGCCCCATCGAGCCGCCATTGTCTTTGTTGCGGCACGCTGAACGTGGCAGGTAGCCGGTATGTTCTGATCTTGGGGATGAAGCGGGCGGGCGAGTGCGTCGGGGATTACATCTGATCCATCTGAGCGACCCGAAAGTGTGCGCAGCTGCACTAGATTGCAGAGCTTCGGACGGGAGATTTACGTCGATGAACCCGTGCACACTATTACAACACAGCAGTCTGCCAGGGTTGCATGCCGTTGTTGGTGTTGAATCGGTCGAATGCGCGGCGTGGACTTGCTGTTCTTGTGTGGACCGGGTTCAAGGTCAACCTCACTTCAACTCCTCCCCACCACAGACACCAAGGCTTGGCATGGATGGTTCCAATTCGTATCGAGCCAAAGGCCTGCACGGTCTCGTTCAGAGTGTCCAAGTAATCCGTACACTAACGTACTAGTATTTGCGTACTTAGCAACTAACTATGGATTTGCGGCTTGCGCCAGGCAACAGTCCGCGCGAATCTGCCGCCTGGCTCCAGTTGATTGGGGCGGAGGCGAGCCGGTCCAGGTGTGGGGCCGCTGCTCGGATCGTCCTCTTGCGAGATTCCGCCCGATTTCCAGAAGAATGCTTAGTTATTAGCCGCTGCGAGTCAGAGGAGAGCGTGCGAAACAAGCGGTTCCGTCTCGTAAAAGAGGTACCAAGTATGCTGCGTATGCAGGATGACCTCGGCCCTCGACTTGAATAGCTTGCCTTTTTTAGACTCCTTTTCGATTCGTCAGACCACATCCCTGGATTGCAGAATACTGACGCGTCCGAGGAGCGCTAACGTGGAATAACGTTAACGCCCGTCCGCTGAGCGCTGGCCGAACTCCCCAGCAATCAGCCTCTCGGGGCCCCACCATCCCACATTGCCATTCCGGCTGCGTCAGGTTGTCTGAGACCTGCCCTTCTCGAGATGTTTCCATCGCTGCTGGCACCGGATTTAGCACCATGTTGGCTCGTGCCTTGCTGATTCATCGGGATGCGGGCTGGGGACAAGGCCCCGCCAACATGTCTCCGGCGCCGGCCCGTTACCTTCTTTTATCTCGCTTCATTCGCATCAAAATGAAAATAAGGTTTGACCCGCGGCCAGCGTTTGTTGTGGCCCCGGTCACATCCGGCGTATCCGATCGCTATCATCTTTCGGCTGCCGGACCTTAGACACCCCTCGGAAACCCCGTGACTGTGTTTGGTTTACGCTCACATTGATTTTGAACATTCCTGCCTTCCCTCAGGCAAGCTCGACTGGTCCAGAGGCATCATCACCAAGCCGCTTTCTTTCAGACGCACACACTAGACGCCCTTAGCCACCAACCAACGCATAGCCGCCACGCCGGTTGACGTAAACAGATAATACGGTTCCAGTGTTTTTGTGTTTCCGCCTCGGTACTTGCAAACACAAGCCCCGAGGTGCAAGCTTAGCTAAAACCCTCTCCCGCCATTCTTTCTTCTCTTCCCACCCTCCCTCTCGGCCCGTCCCTTGGCCACACGGCACGGCATCCCATAGGCCGCACCGGCCCAGCTAACACAAGAGCATGTCACTAATATCGGCGCTCCGGGTCCCCTATCGGGAAGCCCGCGATGGGTTCTGGGGAGAGCAGACGTCGACGCTGAATTGGTGCGAAGAGGTACCGATTGGATAAACCACCCCTCTCTTTCATGAATCTTTGACAGATCGGAAGGCCCAAGTCGACTCACGCCCGGATCTAGGACTACAACATCACCTTTTACTGCGCCGAAGTCGTCAACACGCTCACCAACCTGGTCTTCATGTGGCTCGGGTTTAAGGGCTTGCGCAATGTGATCGCCTACGGTCACTCGAGGGTCTTGATCCTCGTCTTCCTTGGGTACATCGTAGTTGGCCTGGGGTCAATGGCTTTCCACACCACGCTTAAATGTTAGTCATCCCGTTCAGTATGCATGTTTCTGTTCTTTTTTGGCTTATGCACCTCGCTTTTACGTTGTGTACCTGGGTCATTGCTTCCCCCCCCCCCCCCCCCCCCCCCCCACTTTTTTCTGCTTTTATCCGTCCCCTTACTGCCGGTCCAGCCTGTTGTCTTACACTACCATCGCAGACGAGATGCAGCTTGCCGACGAGCTGCCGATGATATACACCGTGTGCATCATGGCATTTGCCACGTTTGCGTACAAGCGGCCGGCGAGGGTCCGGGCCCTGATCGCGATCGCCTTGGTTGGATTGGCGGTTTTCATCACGGTTTGCAACCACCTGCTCCTCACCGGAACACCGGGGATAAGAAAGAAAAAAAGGAGGGAGATACGGGCTACTAACGAGAAGGAAATGGTCAGGTGTACTACCTCTATGCCAAGGATCCCGTCTTCCACCAGGTCGCCTACGGCCTCCTCACGGTCGGGACCATCCTCCGTGGCTTCTATGTCATGGAAACCGACCTGCGGCCGAGGTTGAGGCAGCGAAAGCAGCCCGCCGAATGTGATGAATACATGCTCCGCATGTACAAGCTGGCAGTGGCTGGTCAGTTTCGCCACTCTCGATCTGCATCGACGGTGCTCCGTCCAGAGCACCTACTGTACCACTGACACTGACGCGCCCTTGCTAGGCATCCTCATGTTCTTGGCCGGATTCTTCATCTGGAACATGGACAACATCTTCTGCCACCATCTGACAGGCGCCAAGAACAAACTGCTGCTCCCGTGGTCTGTCGTACTAGAAGGTCATGGATGGTGGCACATCCTGACGGGTTTAGGTAAGTCGCCCGTTCTGCCACGAGACCGAGAGGATGATGCTGACGTGTAAAATAGGCGGTATGTGATACTCGTCGGCGCCTCGTCGGCGCCTCGTCGGGGCCTGTGAGCGCTAACGTGTTTGATGCAGCATACCACATGATTCTATGGAGGGTGTGGCTAAACTGCTGTCTGGACGGCAGTGAGGAGGAGTTCATGTTGGACTGGGCGCCTTTGCGGTCCGTTCCACAGGTGGTGCCCAAGCCGGGCGCGTTTGCAAATGGGAACGGGCAGAAGAAGACCCAGTAACCGGGTTCTCTCCTCGCACTGCTGTTCAGGTAGGTTGTTCACAAAGGGGGGGCGGAGGCGAGGGCAGATTGGAACGAAAAAAAAAATTGAATAAATCGTGAAACTAAATGTCGTATCAGTCATGGATCAGAAAGCATTCATAGAGGGTAGGCTGAATAAAGAATCAACAGTCTCTAAGGTTTAACAGGAGTAGTGTAAGTTTAATTGCTCGATAGAGAGATATATGGCCAGAGATGCGAGCGCCTTTACTGATCCGACATGGCTGGAGATCACGATACAACTGCATACCTCAGCTGCTCCGAAACTTGAGTGCTGAGACTCGAGTCAACTGGCCGCCTGCTTCTCATTTCTGTATTACTTTCCCCAAGGTAGGTCTCTGGGGTAGGGAGATAGAGAATTCTGTAATTTGGAGAAGTCGGCTGCTCCTTCTGAGAGAGATCTTCCTGCTCGTCCGTGTGGAATTTGTGGGCTCGCACCGTGGTGGACCCAGTCACCTCTCTGCAGTTCGTCGATAAAACCAATGCGATGAACAACTTATTAGGCTAACCAACTACATCGTTAAATCGTGAGAACAGCCCGTGACTTCATGTCGCCGGTGGCTACTGTCAGCTTCAGCTCCATTGTATGCAGCACTCAGCGTACTTGAGAAATTGAAACCGGTAAAGTCAGAGTAAGATCATAAAAAAGGAACTGTCAAGATGTCAATATCAAACGAGGCGCTGCAAAAGGTGAGAGCGACTCCATGGATCGGGCATCAACCCTCGCTGTGTCACGATTGACACTGACCAAGTCAACAGCTGGTGAGAGAGATTGAGTCGCAGGCGATTGCCGCGCAACAGCAGATTAGCCTGGTGCGCACCCAGGCGGCGAGCAAGCAACGAGAGATGCGCCTGGCCCAGTTGACGCGCAACGAAATCGCATCGCTGCCGTCGGATACCGCCGTGTACGAGGGCGTTGGGAAGATGTAAGCGGTTCTTCAGCCCCTGTATCTCCCTACCCCCGTGGGGTGAAATAGTCTCGCTGACCTCACTCGGCCAGGTTTGTCGGGGTAGGTGTGCCGGCGCTGCAGGACAAGTTGGGCTCGCAGATCAAGGACCTCGAGACCGAGGTGGACGCCCTCGGCAAGCGGCTACATTACTTGGAGACGACGGCGAAAAACAGCCAGGAACACATCGAGAAAATGCTCAAGGGTGCCGGGCAGTCATGATACGCCAATGCGAAACCTGGTGCACGTACATATTCGGCCACCTCTACGAAGCCTTGGAGTCGCACGCGCACCCCGCTCAGGACGATGAGCATCAGCGAGCGTCCATGTCGATAGAATGACACGATGACCAATGCACGGTTCTGGCAGAGGAGGAGGGGCTTGTCGATCGGGGGAGGTCGGGGGCGACTCCTGCCGAACGGCTGTCTTTTCATTGAGACGAGCGAGACCACCAGTTTCTTCGGTTGGGGGTCAAGCTACTGGATGGATTATCAAGTTCATCAAACCTTTGTCAACAAAAAGTGAGCTTCTGGAGCTCTCTCGCAGCCTGTCCCACTCCTTCATTCATCTAACTGTGCTACTTGTTAAGATGGTGATTGAACCAGAGATCCACCTTTTGAGGGGCAGAAAATCTCGAGCATTGACGGATGCCTAAATAACTAGCGGGGCTCACGCGCACACCAAAGTAATCCATATCCGGATGCTTCCTCACGCAATTCCCGCCCTCTGGCCGCATCGTTTTGGCCGATCAGCTGGCCCTGGCCAGTGACTCCCCTAAAGACGCGCTTGTTCGCTCTCTCATCACTGGTCGCGGTCAAAGATATTCCCCCCCCCCCCCCAAAAAAAAAAAAATAGAATCTCAATGCCGCCTAGGCGAGCGCATGTGTGACACGCCAATTTCGACTCCCGTTCACATGAGGTTGACCAGGACCATGGGCGCAGCCTCGCGATGTCGATGCCCAAACCCCACTCTACAAGTAACCCGGACCTGGTGGTCAGCGTGCCGCTGCGGCGCCAACCCGCGGGCGCGATGAGCACTGGGCAGCCTGAACCCCCGTGGGTAATCGCCAAGAGGTTCCTCCCAGCCCCTCCCCAACCTCTGCCCCTCACCTAGCCCTACGCAGCCACGCCGTTGTCTAAATCGATCAGCTCTGGCGGCTCCGGACAGCAACTCCCTTCGGCAACGTCAGCAGTCAATTTGTGAGATGGAAAACAGAATGCCGCAGCCCTGCCACTACGATAATTCGGATAAAAAAAGGGGACATCGAGGGCGGAGCGCACCAATGCCTGCCTCTAGGCCTTTCTGCGCGCGGCAACGTAACGGCGGGGTCAGCTGTTTCTCATCTCGAGGCTGGACTCTGCGCGTCGGCGTTACGCCCCGTTCAAGGTTGCGCGGTACGGAGTGCAGACAGAGTAGTGCAGGGCTGCTCCCGGGAGCAGAGCGGCAAGCGGAATTCTTGCTGGCGGTTGCGCGAGAGATGTAGTTTCCACATCTCTCTCATCTCGAGTCACCGAGCGGCTAATGTTGCTCCCTCTTTTTCATCCGCGGCCTCCAGCCACCCGGGGGGAAGAACCATCCCTGGCAGCTCTGCCGCTGACACGCACAGAGTCATCCACCCCAGACCCTGGAGCTGTGCTATCCAAAGTATTCCCAGCCGCGGCACCGTCCCTGGCCAACCAGCAGCGGCCACTGTGAGAGAAATGCGTGATCGCACACGTCCCAGCCAGGGAACGGTAGGTGTACTGTACCTCGTCTGGAACATGTTCCGCGTCGCACCCGACCACCAGGGCTGCCGTGATGCGCGAGGTTTCCGATACCAGTCAGCCCAGCGGGGCGTGGCCGTCGTCGCCGGCCCCGCACGGTACGCTTGAGGGCGCTCTGCGTCTCTCCTGATTTGTTACCCTGCGTCAGTAGCTCATGCACTCTCTCACTCCCAAGCTACCGGGGGAGGTGTCCATCGTATGTGAGTCCATCCTGACCGCCGCAGCACCGAATTAATGGTGGGTCACACCCCCGCTCTGTTGGCGGGCTACACAATCCTCCTGACCCCCCCCCCCCCCCCTTCCCTCCTCTCTCCCTCTCTGTGCGGCACAGATATCTTCCCCAGAGTTTCATTTCCCTCTTTCCTGAAATCTCCGTGCCGGATTGAACCATATCACCAAGAGAACATCCTTATAGACCCGAAGCTCAAAACGCCGTTTTACATAACCCCCCCCCCCCGGTTGGAAGTGCTCGGCGCATTCAAAATAGCAGCGGCGTCTCGGACGATCGTCTGAGCTTGATCCGGTTTCGTTCGCTCTTCCGACATGGCTAGTTACAGCGATGACGAGTCGACAGACTTTCACGTGGAACGCCACCGGGTGAGAGTACGAGAACACAGGCGCGATCCGTCGCCGTTCCACAGGGTTCCTCCGCCTCCGCCGCCGGGCCCGCAGTATATCCAAACCGTCACCAGGGATGTGCGCGACCACCGGGCCCCAGTGGGCTACTATCATGCGCCCGGTCCCCGCCGACCTGAGGAGCGCATGACCGTGGTCCCCGCCCGTTCCCGGTCGAGAGAGCGACGGTCCCCGCCCATCCATCACGTCGCGCCGGCCGTGCCACAGGTTCCCCATGTGATCATTAACCAGCAACGTCCGATCATCCACCGCAGTCGGTCGGACAGCGACTCAGATTCCTCCTCGGACGACTCGTCCCGCTCTTCCCGGCGCCACCGCCGCCGGCACAGGTACCGATCGCGCAGCCGCGCCCGCAGCAGGTCCTCGAGCACGCACAGCTACCTCGAGGACGCCCGGGACAAGTGGAGGCTGCAGCAGGCCGAAGAGCAGCTCAACCAGCTCCGGCTCGAGGCGCGGAGGCGGGAGGAGCAGCGCCAGCTGGAGCGGTACACAAAGGAGCAGGCAGAGCTCGCGCAGACGCGGGCCGAGCTGGAGATGCGCCAGCGGCGCGAAGAGGAAGAGCTCCGCAACGACCGCTTCCGCGACGAGCAGGAGCTGATCTACCTCAAGCGCGAGATCGCCCGCATCAAGCGCGAGGAGGAGGAGCTGAGGCTCGAGCGCGCGCGCGAGGAGCACCTCCGGCTGGCCAAGGACAGCGAGGAGCTGGCGCGGCTCAAGCGCGACCAGGACGAGCGCCGGCGCCAGAAGCAGGCCGCCGAGGAGGCCGAGTACCAGAAGCAGAAGGCCGAGCTCGAGCGCCGGCTCCGCGAGGAGGAGGCCGCCAAGCACGACAAGGCGATCCAGGAGCAGGCCAAGGCCAAGGCCGCCCTCGCCGAGCTGGAGCGCATCCACGAGGAGAAGAAGCGGAAGGAGGAGGAGGAGCGGATCAGGCGCGAGCTGGAGCTCAAGAAGCTCGAGGAGGAGAAGAAGGCCGAGGAGGAGCGGAAGCGCAAGGAGAAGGAGGCCGAGGAGATCATCGCCCAGTACAAGGCCAAGGAGGCCGAGCGGATCGAGAAGGAGAAGAAGGAGAAGGAGGCCCGCGACAAGGAGCTGCAGCGCATCATGCAGGAGCGCCTGATCAACGCCGGCCTGGACGAGAAGGAGATCGAGGCCGTCTTGAAGAACGAGAAGATCAAGCGGGACAAGAAGGAGGAGGAGGACAAGCAGGTCGCCCGCCCGACCTACACCAAGATGTCGTTGCGCCATCTCGATATCGAGACCCTCATTGCCCACCAGATCGATTTCGAGTTGGACAAAACGGTACGGTTCTTCCCTCCCCCCCCCCCCCCCCCAAAAAAAAAAAAAAAAATTAAAAACAAAAAACAGTGAAAAAAAATGAATTGACATCTCTCTTTACTGACATTTTTCACAGGACCCGGGCTACGTCATCATCAAACGCTGGGTGCCCGAGTGGGAGCAGGCCATCCTGTGGGAGCACACGCGGAAGCGCCGGAGCGGCAAGGTCATGCTCGAGGTAGAGGACCACCACCATCACCACCACCGCCGGAGCCGGTCGGGCGAGTACGAGTTTGTCCGCCGCAAGTCGTCCCGCCACCGCAGCAAGTCGCCCAGTCTGCTCCTGTACCTCGCCGGAGGCCGCCCGCGGTAAAACGACCGAAACGGAAACGGAATGTAACAAAGGAAGGAAAACGGAAAGAAACGAAACGGAACGGAACGGAACGGAACGGAAAAAACAAACAAAAAAACAAACAGCACAACAATTAATTGGGCTCGTTTTGCGTCTTCGTTTGCGATGGTCTGTGATACCCTTTCCAGCGTGGACGATCTCCGGGGAAGGTTTACGGTCCCCTGTGTTCTTCTCTTTCTTCCTTCTCTCGTTTCCTGTTCCGGTCACGGCACGACGGAAAGAAAAGGCTGGCGACGAAAGGAATTCTCAGGGAGGGGAGGGGTGGAGGGGTGGGAAGGGAACGTTATGAGCATGATGAACATGGGATAAGACGATGAGATGATGATGATTTGTTGTTACGTTTACTGACTGAGCCGAGATCTATTTCGTGTCCTGCCCCACCTTTTTTTTTGAGTTTTATCGATTCCCAACTTCTCTCTGCTTCTTCATTGCCGTGGCAGGTCAATACCTCCAAAGGTCTTGTGATTTCCAACTCCTTTTCTTTTTTTTTTATTCTCTTCTCCTTTCAGGCCGTATCCCTCACTTTGGATAAGGCAGCCTGTTTTCTTTTCATTCCGTAGAGCTGGTCGAGATCGGTTGGGTTGGGGTAGTGGAACAGGTATCCTACAGTACAATATACTACACTTGGAAAACCGAACAAAGAACAAAAAAGCCAGACGTCACCCCCCACGCCACCACCTTTCCAACCTAAATCTCGGGATGGATATACACATCCTTCCGGGCCAGCTCAAAAAAAAAAAAAAAAAAAAAATACACGCCATGACACATCATAGGGTATCCCTCGCCCTGGCCGCCCAACCGCGCTCGGCCCGGCGAATCAGCTCCTCGTAGACGGTCCAGGCGAGGGCGGAGCTGAGGGCCTTGCGGCTCATGCGCAGGGCGAGGCCGTCCCAGAGCGCGCGGAGGCCGTCCTCGGCGACCATGCGCCTGGCGCCCTGGGCCATGTTGCGGTACCGGCCGGGCTGCAGCTGGATCCTCGTCTTGACGGCGTCGAAGGGGTTGGACACGACGCTGCACACGACGGCCGACAGCACGCCCGAGGCGAAGTTGATCGCCGCCGCGCGCGACACCCCCATCCCTGCACCCGCCCCCGTCGTCTCCTCCTCCACCACCTCCTCCTCCTTCTTCCTCCGGCCGTCTCGGCCTTGGATCCCGATCCCCCCGAGCGGTGCCTCCCGGCCCCGTGCATCGTCGTCGCGGTCGTGAGGGGGGAAGAGGGAGCTCAGCCGCTTCTTGCTCTGCTCGTAAAACAGGACGTACAGCCCCGCGTAGGGGGCGTCGCGGACGGCGGTGGCGCCGTAGCCGGCGAAGAAGCCGCGCGGGCCCTCCCTGGCGGCGATGTCGCGCGCCGCCGAGGCCAGCGAGGTGTAGCTGTACAGCGTGCTCTCGTAGCGGACCTTGAGGACGGTGAGGGGCATGAGGATGAAGCCCGCAAAGCAGCGGGCGACGGCGCCGGCCAGGAGGTTGGACGTGTTGGAGAGCTTGGGGAGGGATGACGACGACGACGACGACGACGACGACGTGGCCCTGTAGTTCGTCGTCGTCGTTGTGGGAGAAGAAGGGGGGGAGAGTCGGGCGACGGTCTGGCGGATCGCGTTGAGCGAGGTGAAGTATATTGCCGAGCCGAAGCCGGTGCGGAGGGCGGATGGCACGGCGCCGCGCCAGAGGGCGGGCAGCAGGCGCGGGGCGGCGCGGATGTCGGCTATTGCGGCGGAGAGGGAGTGCGCGCCGGACTGCTGGACCCGGGTTTTGAGGAGGTCGATGGGCTGGAGGAGGACGGCCGAGAGAACGCCGGAGCCGAGGCCGGCGGCGAAGTGGAAGGCTGTTTAGAGAGAAAAGGTAGGGGTTGTTAGCCGGGTTCAAGAGGCACCGAAAGCATTGACAACTGCGGTATGCGGGTAGAGATGGAGACGCACTCGACTTCGAAAGCGCCGAGCGGGAGCCATCGGACATTGCGGCGTTGGGAAATCTGTCTCGGGCGTGGGTGTCTTTTTGGTCTGTTTTTGTCCTCTACAAATTGAAGCCCTCGGAGGAGGGGTATTGGGAAGCTCGGAAAGATTTCTCCTTCTAGAGTTTGACGTGTCCGAGACACGGACCGGCCATTCTCGACACAGCTCTATCTTGGGCAGCCCATGTTGACGAGAGCTAGGACTGGGTCGTTGTTGCTGTTGTGTTGTGTAATGTTTGAAAAACAGAAGAAGAAAAAAAGAAGAAGAAAAAAAAAAGGAACGGTGGGAACCGCGAGGCATGCAGCAGCAAGGATCGGCTTATGACGGCATGCTCGTTCTTGCGCGTAGGCCCCGCCGAACCCGGACCTGCCGGCTTGACCCGAGCTGACGAGCGGCCCGGGGGCCCCGCGCGGGCCAATCAACGGACATACATACTAACTAATTCAAGTTGTGTATGCACATGTAATCCGTACATACATACACTATGGCGAGGATGGGTAGTGTACACTTTCGTATGAGAGCACTCACGAGTGGAATCAGTTGACGCCCGAGTCACAGTGCTCATAATCATTGCTCGGTAAGCCGGGAACTTTGTGTGTCCCCACGTTGTATGCGTGCCGGTCCGCCCTTATCCCACCGTGCCTTTGTCCCCCGTCCCCCTCCGTTGCTCTCCGACAATGGACTCTAGCCGCCCAGCCAGGGCCCGATGCTTCTTGACCACCTCTACCCATTCGTCCTCGGCCTCGGGCCCGACATCTAGCGTAGCGAGGAACAACCCAAAATCTCCTCCCAACCGTCCCAGGCTCCCTGCGCAGTATAGCACCTGCGTGAGCAGACTATCCCTGGCCGCCTGATCCTTCACGGTAGGCAAGTACGATCGCAGCGTCTCCAGGAGCATGTCCACCAAATACAGGGGGAACGTCGCCAGCGCCGAGGGCATCGGTTCCAGCGGGTCATTCCCGCCTCCCTCCTGCTGCTGCTGTTGCGGCGGCGGCGGTCCTGCCAGGGGCCCATCGCTGGTGACGGCCGTCGTGGCGGGGAAGATGCTCCGGAACATGGAGACGATGGCGAAGCTCTGCTCGCGGAAAATCTCGAGGTAGCGCTTCAGGTACCGCTCCGTCTGCTGGCCGCCCGACCAGGCGTTGCCGCTGCCTATTGCCCGCTGGCGCGCCTTCTCCTGGTCGGCCAGCTCGCGGAGCGGTTCGAGCGCCTCGAGCATGTTCATGAGCGTTGCCAGGCGGCAGACGAGGAAGAGCGCGCCGAGGACGCGTTCTTGGGATTCACGAGCTCGTGCAGTGCTGGAGCTGCCGCCGGCGGCGGCGGCGGCGGCGGCGGGCGGACTGGTTGCTACCGCCGATGCTGCCTCGAGGTCTGGCAGGACTCGTCGCAGCCAGCTGATGGTTCGCAGAGAGGCAGCTAGCTTGAGGCCAGGGGCTTTGAGGGAGAGAATGAGGTTGGCTACCATGGTGCGCATCACCTCGTCGGCTTGGCTGGATATCGATTCGACGAGGGGCGACTTGGGGTAGATGGAGTGCAGCCGGCGAATATGCCCGTTCAGGTCCAGAGCAGACGAGTAATTGACGGGCGCGGTAGAGATGGCTGAAGAGAGCAAGGTCGGCAGCTCCAGCACGTCGACCAGGCGCTCGACATTGCGTGAGAGCAGCAGAGCCTTCTTGCGCCGTGCCAGCACGTCGCTCTCGCTGCTCTTGCTGTAGGTGGTTGAGAAGCGGACGGCCTCGTTGTCCAGCCTCGGAATAGCGTTGCGCAGCTCGGCAGTGCTCGCGGCGAGCGCGGGCAGTGTGGTGCGCAGTGTTGCATGGTGAGATGCAGACTCGATGATCTGCTTGTGTGACCTCTTGGACAGCGCTTGCAAGGAGAGCAGAAGCCCGTGAGACGATTGCGCGAGTGCCTGCGGTTCAGATGACGAGAGGGATGACAGCGGTTGCGAGGCCAGAGTCTTGAGATACTCCAGTGCGCTCGGGTCTGGCGGGGCCCGGGCGGAAGGAGTTGACGACGACGACGACGACGACGACGACGACGACGACGACGACGACGACGACGTGTCTGGAGTCAAGAGCAACTCGTAAAGTATATCCGCCATATTGGCTATGTCGAAGCCTCAACGCGCAGCGTCGATGCCAATGATTTCGGGAGACGATCCAAAACGGCCAGTTCCAGCTTGTGCCTGGAACAGCCGAGTGCTGTGCTGAAAAGGAAAAGGAAAAATATCTTGATAATTTAGCTGCTATTTTGCTTGCTATTCAATTCAGGACAGCGCTCGATAGCACTCCTTCCTGAAAGTTGTGTTGGTCTTGCTGCGTACTCCTAACAGGTAGGTACCGTACCGGGTATGGTGTCGCGTACCTTCCGGAATTACCTTATCCGTATGTGCACAGGTCCGAACACTAACCTATAGTTGGTACTACGGAGTAGGTATATCCATGTATGCAGTTAAACATGCTGCGAGCCGCAAGCAATGCCCCGTTTCGGGCATCATGTTCTCGCTCCGCTCGTGCTCAACACTCCCGTGTCAATTCAAATAATATCAAGCTGTTTAACGAAAAACGTCGGGTTCCTGCCCTGCTGCTTTCCCCAACGTCACTTTTATTCAACGCACAGCCAGACAACCAAAATCTTCTAGAGCCGGATTGAACTTTGATGCTTTGACTTTAAATCCGAGATAATAACAGACTACATTCGCGATGTGCACTGCATGCTCACCGTTCCTTGCGAGTATCCCTCGCGCCTCGGACTTTTTCCCCTACGCCTTTCTATTCCTCTCCCGTTCTTTGTATGAGGTTGGAACCGCGCGAAGTCGACTTCCCTAGCCACTCTTCCGACTGCCATTGAGTCTGGCTGTCTGGCTGTACCGAGTTTGTTCCTCTTTCTGTTTCTGGTCCGCGTCATTCCATGATGCTTAAATGGATACCGATGGCAAGGCCGATAACCCAAACAAACCCAGCACCACCCCTGCCAGGTCTCCGAACGAATGCATGAGGATGCCAAGCACCCAGAGCCACAGTCCTTGCACTCTGGGTTTCTTCTCGATCTCTTCTCCTCCCTTCTCGTTCCACTTCTCCTGGCAATCAGATTCCGAGACGGCCGGGCTGCTATTTTCTCTCCCATCCTGACTGGTCACCGCTGTGTCAACCAGCGTCACCGAGCTCAGAGATTCCGCGCCATCCTCCGCATCGGTTTCGGCAGCCCCAACTGGCGCCAGGGACGGAGGGCGGAGCCGATGAGAAGGGCGCTGGGCGAAGCCGGCGTGCGCCCTTCTCAGCTCCTCTAGCATCGGCTCAATGCCTAGTGCCTCCCTAGCTGCAGCGTCCGTGAGAGGTCGAGATTCCGGCCACGACTCTGAGCTCGAGCGGTCTGCTTGCCCCATTCGTGGGTTGCTTGGTCGTGTCTGGACTTGTCCGGTCAGGGGAACCGAGCTCGCGATGGCAGGGCGATAGGTCGCACCCAATGCGCTGGGGATCTCGACCGGAACTCTGGACATGTTTGCATATTCCATCGCTTCATGCAGGTCCTGCGCAATTCTGTCCAGCCGAAGGGGACACGAGTATCCCTCTGCCCACTCGATCTTGGTCACTATCTCCTCGTCCTTGCCACCCCTCTCCCCAAACTTAAGCCGGCTCTTGAGCTGATCCGAACGCTTGGCAAGTTTACCGCTAACTTGAACCGTCATGTAGAACCTCGTCGCGTTGTGCTCGAGAGCAAAGGCTGTGTGGAACATGTTCCTGTGCGTCGGCTGCCACTCGAGCGAGTTCTCCTTTAGCTCCCAGCGCAGGCGGTTGTACCAGAAGCTGTCCTTGGTCGACGAGATGTAGCCAGAGAAATCCCACCTCGTCCTCGTCTGCACGATCCTCTCCTTGTCGAGCCCCAAGCCGCCCGCACCATACCCCAGGACCTGCACCTCGGGCGTGCCGTTCTTGACCCTCTTGGTCTGCACCAACACCTCTGGACCTCGGATGCATTTGGGACCGTAGTGGTCCGTGAACTTGACCGGACAAGCAGAGCGGGACTGGATCCGGGCCTCCTCGCCGTCGTCCTCGGTGAGCGTCACTATGACAGTGGCTGCTTCGAGCCGGCAGTCGGTGGGTTGGCTGAAGTCCAGGTCCAGGTAGATGATGCCGGCCGGGTTTTTGGGCTCGCCGATGACACCCCATTGGGACTTGGTGAACAAAAACCGGCAGTCGACCTCGACCTTGCCAATGGTCCCACGCCCAGCTCGCATATGGGTAGAGGCTATGTTGTCGAACCGCTTGTAGTCACATCGCCCATACTTGCCTCGCACTTTGGACAACAAAGCAGGCCGGGTCGGCTGTCCTTCCATTGCCGTCTGCAACCGTACTACGCTTTTGCACCTTCAAGGGCGAGCTCGAGCTCGATGTGTGCGCGATCACTCTTGGTCGGTCAGACTCAGGCAGCCCGGGCCGGCCCAGCCCAGATATCGTGCCACAGATGGGGCGGGGATTCCGGCCACGAGATCGATTTGTTGAGCAAGCGAGGCTGAGAATACCCCGCTGGATGCTGCACGTTATGGTCGCACCAGCACTGCCCCCATTGGCGGTTGGCAGTCGCCAACCGCCTCCTCCTGCGGACTTTATTCGCCGGCGTGGCCGTGGCTGCATGAGATTCGGCGGAACTCGACAGAAGAGCGCCTCGGCGGGACTCTCGCAATGGGGCCTCCGATGGGAGCTGCGCCAACGCGCGTACAGCCAGCCCAACTCCAGTTCTTAGCGGTGTGTGACTGTTTGAGCAAGGAAGTCCGCTCGTATGGCGGTCCTCTCAAACCACAAAGACTTGACCACGGATATGCTGCAGCGTGTCGGCCGCCGTCTCGCGTAGTGAAGATAACTACGATCCGTCTAGTCCGTCTTATCCTCGGGAGGGAGACGAGGTCAAGATCCATCGTTATCGCCACATTGGCCGGAGACGTCAATCAACAACAGAACGGCGTCGAGTTCAGCGAGCCTTGGACGGCTTAGACAAATCTCGCAAATCTGTCCGGCCCGATGGCCTCTATTTGGATAAGTGAAATACCAAGGGGCCAGGACGCTCCGGAGCCCATCGACCGGCAGAGGGATTCACTGCCGCATGGTCATTTGCCAAACAGCCGCTCTGCTTTGACGGACTCTCTGAGGCCTCCGGGACACCGACCGCGGCCGAATTTCTGGGACCAGCTCCAGGATTTCACGCCGGGCTCGGGCGAACACGAACATGACGCAGAGAGGTCGCTCGTCTCGACACGAAGGCCATGGGCTCCAAACACAGAGCAACAACGCTATCCCAATCATCCCGGCGGACTCAATGACCAAGAACCACAAGCCACAAGCCCTGACGTCGCTGCAGAACCTAATAATGATCCTGTTAGTCGTCTTTCTGAGCATGTGGGCAATTCTCACTCTGAACATAGCACCGCGGCAGCACAGAGGCGTGGCTTTCGGGTCCGGCCGCTGAGCAGAGACCGTCCAAGAGGGTTGAGAGGGGAGGAGCGTGGGGGAAATGGTCTAACGGACCCAGAGGTCCCCGACCGAATGCCTGATGCTGCTGTTACTACTACCACCCGGGTTGATCTTGTTTACGATCCCTCGCAGGCGAGCAAGGACATGTCGGTCCGTCTCGTGTTGGACGTTGAGGAAGACTGGGAGCACGAGCTCGAGGAGTTTTGCCGTCTGAAAAGGCTCGGTCTGATCAAAGAGGCGAGGGAGCACTTTTGGTCCAGACTCGGGCATGTCAGCACCATACCCTACATCCGGGTGCAGTATGCCGAGATGCTCCAGTCTTGCGGTGACTTCAAGAGTCTTCAGTGTCTTGACTTTCTTCCCGAGTTTCCTCCCGATCCGTGGGGAGAAACGACGGAGGACCGCAACCGGGGAAAACTAGTCGCCAACCATACCCTGTTGGATTTCCTGTCCCAACGGCCGATTTCCAATTACGTTACTGCTGCATGGTCATTTGTCCGCCAGACGCTGAAAGCTCTCGCCAGTGAGTTGGCGGTTGGTTCGACAGAGGTGTGTTACGAAGAATTCGCGTGTGTCCCGTCCCGGCCTCGACCTAACTTGTCCCCCGTTCACCCAGATCCAACTGATTGTACTGTGCCTCCGCGTCTTGGGCTACTTGAAGACCTGCACGAGCGAGGCCATCACGGGACCAGTTCGCGTCTACGCGAAGCATTTGTTCGACTGGCGTCGGCTGTATAACGACCTCGTTGGCGAGAGCTGCGTTTGGGATTTCAAGGACCTCTTCCTCGCTAGCGTGTCGGTCTTTGGCTGGCCCGAGACGGTAGAGCAGTTCTTCGGTACCACCCACCTACCCCTAGCGCTGGATACTATCATCAAGGACTGGAACGGTGAACCTCTTGACGAAGCATCTATGATGGGCCTTCTCGACCTGTTCACTTCACCGGTCCTCCAGAGTCACGGCATCGAAGTGAAGGCGCGGAACACGCTGCTAATGCATTACGCAAAGGCGCTGGCGGATTCTGTAGAACAAAACAAGCCGGGACTGATGAAGACCAGACCCTTCATCCAATGGCTGCTGGCCAAAACCGTACACGAATTGGAAGCGCCCCCGGAGCGGCCGGACGGCGTGCGTATGGAGCACTTTGGCGGACTGCAACTGAACCAAGGCGCCGGTATCCATCTACCGATATACGTCCCCGCCAGGCACAGCAGAAAGCCCGACTGGGACATGTTCTTCTTTCGGTCTACACCCGCTCAGCGACGCGTTGTCGAGGTCGCCATCAGAACGGCGGAGCAGATCGGAGACTACGCCCTGCAAGCCGAGGCCATGAAGCTGCTCATCCTCCAGTCTCAGGACCCCAGGCACTTGATGAGTGCTCTGGCAAGCCTGCAACTAGAGACGCAGGGCGATAAGGAAGGCTATCTCTCGACACGTCTGTCGATGTATCTGGTGGCCACAGACCTGAGCGCGGAAGCGGACCTCTTGAGAGACCTCGAACGGCCCTGCCAGAGGGGGAGCATGCTCTTCTTTGAGCAGTGCGAGAACGCATCGCTGACCTGGGCTTGGGTTATGATCCGGATCCTGCTCGCGTCGTCGATCAACGGGGATGCGGATTCGGACACCACGACCGGCAGCAGCGAAGAGCCCTCGCCGTTCCTTGCTCGCCAGCTTAGCCTGGACGGAACTAGACTGGCCCCTTACATCGCCGAGTTCGGCCGCGCCGAGCTCGGTATCGACATTTCGCCGCCGATGGAGCCGCTCTCTCTAGACGATCGGGTCGAGGAACGCGATTACTCAGACGACCAGCAGATCGCGGCGCTCCGTCGCCGTTTCACCCGCGGAGCCTCTGAAGCGCGGGAAGCGTCTCCTCTGGCCGATCCCTGGCTGTACTACACCGGTCAAGAGTCGGATCCGTTGGCACACGGCATCACGCCGTCTGTCCGAGTCAACGGCTGGCCGAGCACATGGTACGAAGACGCACAGCACTAGGAACAGGATAGGAACAGGACAAGACCGGGCGACGAGATCATCCAGAGACGACAGACGCCAAGAGAAGATGGCGACCAACCCCGCCGAAACCACCGTCAGACAGGGGGTATGGTGACGATTCCACTGCCGCGGTCATCAATATGGTTGTCGTTTCGAAGCCTAGGCGTCGTGCACCGCAGGTCACTATCGGTACTGAATTGGTGAGGAGAGGGGCGTAGGGGCTGAGGGGATGAGTGGGTAGAGAGCTTCGACCACTGAAGGTGCGGGCAACGGGGGATTAAACGAGACTCGAAAGGTTGCTGAGCATGGGTATTTGAGAGTCTGGTTATTTGGACGTGACAGTCAAGCAAGCAGGGCTCTCCGAGCAGCGCTTCGAGATGATACCATGTATAGAACTCGCCATTCCGATTTGTTCTCTCGGAACGGAGTGTGATGTTCTTCCTGGTTAATTTTCGTTCTCGTAGTAGTATTCAATACGCATGCTACGATTGTTTTCGGTAACACTCCTCAGGCGAGTTTATACTCTTCATGTCGCGTTCTATACGTAGGAAGCACGGATAAAGTGTACGGATTAATCCGTACACGATAAGCATTGCCTAGCCTGGCAATGTTTCTCGATGTCGACCTCCCATAAATGGAACCCGGGAGGCAGGTTGTCGGCAAGTGGAGTCGAGGCGCGGTCTTGTTGGGAATTGATCACGCCTGAAGTTGCATGTGACAGCGTTCAGCTCATAGTTATCTTGGCCCACGCGCTGGCGGCCGCTGGCTGACCCCCGGGACCGGGCCCTGGGCCCGCGAGCTCTCAGTGGCTGGCCCACCTGATAGGGCGGCCTCGGCAGGCGCCCAGAGCTCTCCGTTCCCAACAAAATCGCGTCCTCCACCAAAGAAACCTGGATGGAAGCCTCCGCCCTGCAGTCTGCGTCCCTGCGCATGGGCGCACGAATGACGAGGCCGCACATGGCGCAGTGACCGACCCGGAAGCACCAGGACCAGCGGTTCTTTGTGTGCTTTTGACGGCGTCAGCTGCCCTGGGGGAATTCGCGGAGCGCTGTGCCTCGCGGCTCTCTGGACCTTTCACATCCATCTGCTGCTGCTGCTGCTGCCGCTGCCGCTGCTGCCGCTGCCGCTGCTGCCGCTGCCGGGGTGCCTGGGCCCAGTGACCCGCCGCATCATCAGGCTTGATCAGTTTCTCCCTGACCCGCCGCCTCGTTCATCAAAACAATTTCGTCGATTTACAAGAGACACCGTCCGGTTCTCACTGCCCACTGCCCACTGCCCACTGCCCACTGCCCACTGCCCTCTCGCCGGCTTAGATCAACACACTCCCGGCACCAAGATGCGCGACCCCTTCCCGATTCCGCCGATTCCGGCTCTGAGCAGGGCCGTCGAGCCCCTGGCCGAACGCTTGAGCATGCCGACGCTCCCGATCCACATCCACGAGGTCGTCGGCGCCGCCCTGTTCTACACCCTGATCCAGGTTGTCGTCTCGCCCGTGCTGTCCGCCCGACTCTTCCCAAAGTACTACCCGGTCCACAACCGCACCAAGAAGGCCAACTGGGACACCCACGTCGTCTCGCTCGTCCAGAGCTTGCTGATCAATGGTCTGGCGCTGTGGGTTATCTTCGCCGACGAGGAGCGCAAGAACATGGACTTTGAGCAACGCATCTGGGGCTACACGGGCGCTTGCGGCTTGATCCAGGCCCTGGCGGCCGGCTATTTCGTCTGGGACTTGGGCATCACGCTCCTGAATCTGGACATCTTTGGGCTCGGCCTGCTGGCCCACGCCATCAGCGCCCTGACCGTGTACACATTCGGCTTCGTAAGCCTTTCTTCCCACCCTCTCGCCCAACCGGTCGACTGGTTTCGCCGATCACGCTAACAACCCGGTTTTCTTTTTCCCAGCGCCCTTACCTGAACTACTACTCCCCCATTTTCATCCTCTACGAGCTCTCGACCCCCTTCCTCAACATCCACTGGTTCTTTGACAAGCTCAATATGACGGGCTCCAAGCCTCAGCTCTACAACGGCATCGCCCTGCTCACCACCTTCTTCCTCTGCCGCCTGGTCTGGGGTACCTATCAGTCCGCCGTCGTCTACGTCGACATGTGGTACTCTCTCACCCGCGTGCCTTCGCCGGAATATATCGCCGCCGCATTCGCCGACCCGCTGACGGCCTCCGACCCGGACGCGAACCCCATGTTCTTTTCCCCCGACCCCCAGCCCGTGCCTGTCTGGCTGACCGCCCTCTACCTGGCCAGCAACCTCGTGCTGAATGCTCTGAACTGGTACTGGTTCGTCAAGATGATAGCCGCCGTGCGCAAGCGCTTTGAGCCGCCCAAGCCGGGCAAGAAGGAGCCGCTGCCGGCCGAGCCGGTACCCGCGTCGGCTAAGGCGTCAGCCGTGGATCGCAAGGACGGCGTGACCGCGCGGCACCGCCGGACACCCTCGATTGCCATCGAGGACGTCGTTCCGGATACCGAGGAGCTTAGGGAGGGTACGATTCAGTGAGCCGTCCCTGGAGCATAAGTGTGAGGTGTAAGCTGCCGCTGTCATAGACGTGGATCTTCGGATCGCTAAAGGAGTCTGGGGGGCCGGGGGAAGAGGGTCACAACAGGTGGGTGTAAATCAAACGGCAGAGCATGGCACGGCCATGATTGAGCCGGATTTGACCGGATCGGATCGGTTCCGTGGGACGTCAACTCCCTCTTTGCTCTCCCAAACGGAATGTCGCGTGGAGCCATGATCTTCTGTGTGTGGGTGGACGTTGTGAGGAGTCAGGTGTTTGCCGAGTTTATCAAGGGTATAGACGTTTTCAATATCAGGCCAAATCCACCTCCGCTTGGTCCGTCTCTGTCAGCTCAGAGAGAAAACAAACATAGGTAAGCGAGATGGGGGAGGGGAAAGGAGGAAATCTCAAGCTCCTACTAGTCGGAGTCGCGCCATCTCGTGATCGTTGTATCCCCATGATAACATAACCTGCCGCACCCCTCTGAGACTCATACCAAGTAGCATGACACCTGATCTTCCCAACTACGACTGCGGCACTTGGGACGGAACGGTGTCCCATTATTGTACTCTCCGAGAAGTGGGGTTCGGGTACCTACCTACCTACCTACCTACCTACCTACCTACCTACCTACCTACCTACCTTATGCCTCGTCCATTGTCTGCGACGAGATCAGGACCGGCGAGGTGTGGGTCGCCAGGAGAGGGAACACCAAGATGGCTCTTGGGCGCAATGGGCATGTGTGTGTATCTGCGTGAGACAAGGGAGCAGTGAATCGGAAAAGCAGTCCTCACAACCCGAGTCTCCCGATTTGTGTGCAATATGACTATATTATAAGTAGCTGGCTTAGGTAGAGGAATAGGGCCGATATGTAGGCACGGAAACAGCAAGTGAGTTGCTGATGTCCGGCTAGTAGGTAGGTAGGTAAGTACTCAGGTAGGGAAATAGGTAGGTAGGTAGGTAGGTAGGTAGTTAAAGTAGCTAGGGGAACGGTAGACGAAGCCAAAGACCTTGTCTGCGTCTGAAAAACCAGAGGAAAACAAGACAAAGAACAGGAAACACAAGGCGAAGAAAAGAAAAGAGAAAAGAAAAAGAGGGGACATGGATATGCCTGCTTCCCAGAACCAACAGACAACGCACCTCCACCTTGCGTGCTCTCTCTCTCTCTCTCCCTCTCTCTCTCTCTGTCCTTCCCACCCCTCCTCCCCTCACTCCCTCTCTTCTCCTCCCCTCCACTCTCGACTCCGAGTCTCTCCCGGACTGGGTTGGGCCTCATCCCATTCTCTCTACCCAAGGTCGATTCCTCCTCTCTCGCCCTTCGGCGCAAGCTAACACGATTGCTTCATTGCGATCTGAACCACCAGACGGACCCGAGAGAGGTGGCGAGTCTCCTCTCCATGCTACGTAGCCAGTTTTCATCTTGGCTCGCCATCCCCTACCCGCTTTGTAGAGACGTCGATTGTGAAACCTCAGGCGACTTGCTACCCCCCACTCATTTGAGCCGATTTCCGAGACGCCGCTGTGAGCGTGCAATGACGAAGTGATGCTGCGCTCTCCCCAAGATCCGCAGGGCTCTTCGGCAAACCCTGTTTTTCCAGTCCGGAGAAGCGATTGCCGCTGTTCTTGACTGATTGGCTGGCTCAGGGTTAAGAAGAAGAAAAAAAAATAATCCCTGAAAGAGGCCCATCCCAAGTTGCTGCCAACTTGAGCACGTTGACCAGCCGATCAGAAACCAAACGGATTATCCGGCGCTACAAATATCGTTAGTCAATGGCCCCGTAAGATCTACCATGGATTGTTAACAGGATGGTCCACTTACTAGCAGCAGCCAGATTGGCTCTCCTCCCCGTCGGCTGCGGCGCCAACTTCTTCTGCCCTTCGTTGATGCCAAACTTAACCGGCGGTGGCGGGCCCGTCTTCTGCGGCACGAGCGGCTGCGCAGGCGGCTGCAGCCCTCCAGCTTGCTGCTGCTGCTGCTGCTGCTGCTGCTGCTGCTGCTGGGGTTGCATTCCCATTCCTACACCAACATTGCCCATGCCCATGCCCATGCCCATGCCCATGCCCATTGCCGTGCGCTGCGGCTCAAGTGGCGGCGGCAACCCAGTCATTTGCGGCTGCAACTGCTGTGGCTGCTGGTGCTGAGGGAAACCGGCGCCCATGAATCCCGTAGGTTGGACCTGCATGGGTATAGGCTGCGGCTGCATCCCGGCCAGCCCGGTGGGCTGTGGCTGCAGAACTCCCATGCCCGTAGGTTGCGGCATGAATGGGCCCTGCTGCATCGGGAACCCAGCCTGTTGCGGTTGCTGCTGCATGCCGGTCATCATGGGGATCTGTTGTTGTGGTTGTTGTTGTTGCTGCTGCTGCTGCTGCTGCATGGCCTGGGCAAACTGCTGCTGCTGCCGGAGGTCGTTGAGGCTCTGGCCAGGTGGCGCGACCTGGCCTGCTGCCGAGGACAGATAGCCCGTCATCTGGGGCTGCAGAGGTGGCGGGGCAAACGCGCTGGGTTGGGCAGTCTGGGGCGCCGAGAGTGGGCGTGCGGGAGGAGGCGGCATCAGGCCACCTTGGCCTTGGGTGTACTGCGGCGCCATCGGTCGTTGGCGGGCGAGGTTCTGTGGTAGCTGCTGGGCGAATTGCGCCGGTTGCTGGCCGTTCACGGCGGGTGGCTGCATGCCCGCAAAGAAGCCCGGGGTGGCGCCAGTAGGCTGAGGGACCTGCGCGGGAGCTGGGGCCGGGGCCGAAGCCGGGGCCGAGATCGTGGCGGGCGGCAGGCTCAGGGCGGGTGGAGGGGCCGAGACTGGGGGCTGGACCTTCTCTGGGGTTAGAGGTTGGGTCAGCAGCGACAGCTCCTGCATCGAACCCGTGAGTTTGGCCGTGCTCGGGGCCGGAGCAGGAGCCGAGGTAGCAGCGGGCGCGGCAGTGGAGGCCGGGGGAGCGGACGTCTGCTGAGGGGCCGGATCTGGCGTCTTGGACGGCTTTACATCCCATGCGTCATCGTCAAACCCGCTGGCAGGTGTAGCAGCGCCCGGGGACGTCGACGTCGTGGCGGGAGACGTTGCCTTGGCTTCATCCTTCTTCTTGTCGAGAGATAGGGCATTCGGGTCGATCGTGTTGTTGGTCTCGACCGGAGGAGCTGGCCGGCCTTTCCTGGTATTGTTGCGTAAGGCACCTCCAGGACCGGAGAACAGGCCGCCGCTCCCTTCCTCATCCCCCGCCGCCTTCTTCCCGCGACAATACTTGGCGTCGAGGTACCGCATCACCTTGATGACGTCACCCTCGCGGAACCCCAGATTCCGGAGCACGGAGGCGTCAACGTCGGGCAAGACGCTCTCGTCCATCGACTCCCTGATGAAAGCTTGCGAGTACCGCTCGCAAAGCCCCGGCTGGACCTCGCAATTCAGGAAGAACTGGAACCAGTCGTAGTCTGGCTTCTTGGGCTCGATAGTCGCGCCGACCTTGGGAGGAGACCGACGCGAGCCCTCGCCTCCATTTGCCCGCTTTTTGAGATCGGACAGCGGCTTGTCTTCGTCGAGGGAGATTCCGGTGATCCGCTCGACATACTCCAGGTCTTCAAGCGACATCTTGGAGATGGGCACGGCAATCCGGACACCGTTGAGCTTGTGGAGGTTGAGCTTGCCATCCTTCACGCCCAGGAACTGGGCCTCGACGGTGAAAGACTTGGAGCGGTCTGTCCACGTGCGGATTTTGGTAGGATCGGGTTCTGCAGGGAAATCAGCAAGGCGTTCCTGAGCAGCCAAACAACAACAACAACAACAACAACAACAAAAAAAAAAAAAAAAAAAAAAAAAAAAAAAAAAAACCGGGTCAGACTTACTCGACCTGCCGTTGGACCGGGAGGAACCCGAGGCCTCGGCGCGGCCGTTCTCGTGTCTGCTCCGCTGTTGCGCCTCGGTGTTACTCTTTCTGGCCGACAGACTACTACTCCGATCGGGCAAAGGCAATCCGGGGCCTACCTCAGATCTCGCCCTTTCCCTCTCCTTTTGTTCTTCCCGCTGGCTAGCCTTGATGGCCTCCTTATACAGGCGCTCCTCCTCCAGCCGATTCTGCTCGACGGTCGACTTGCCCGCGTTGATGCCCGTAGTGGTCGTGACGGTCGACGCCGGCGTGTCGAGGATCCCCGTGACCTCGATGTAGCTGCTCGGCACGACGCCCTCCCGCTGGTTCTTGACGCGGCGCACCATCCACCACTCGTCGCTCTTGGTGTCGTCCAGGATGATGACCTCGTCCCCGATGGCGACGGTGACCTCGTCGTCGCCCTGCGCCATGAAGTCGTACAGGACCACGCCCTTCTTCTGCTGTATCCCCTTGGGCCCGGTGGCAGCCATGATCACCTCTCGCAGACCCTCGGCGCGAACGGCGCCGGCCATTTCGCCGAGCATGGCGACAATCTCCTCGGCGGTGTCCTTTGCGCCCGCGTGAAAGTCGATGCTCTTGCTCGGCTTGACCAGCTCCATGAATACGTGCTTCCCCTCGCGCGAATAGTGCGTCATGCGATCGGCGGTCCATTCCTGCGTGGGCCCGTCCTCGGCGTATTCGGGGGCGATCATGATTATGCCAGTCCGCAAGTTGAGGCCTAGGGTGGTCGGCATCTTCTTCTTCTTTCCCATGATAGACACCATCTCGTTAATGTTGTACATGTGAAAGTCACCTGGCGTCAGGGGCGCTGTCCGGGGGGTGCGCGGGATGTCAAGGTCATTCCGGCTGCCGTGATCCTTGCGGCTACGTTGTTCCGCCGGCGGGGACGGGCGTGGAGATTCCGTCGAGAGGTGAGAGTCGCCGCGCGGCCGTGCAGGAAGCGGCGGGGATTTCACGCTGTCGGATTCCTCATCGGCGTCCCTGTCACGGGGCTGAAGTTCGAGGGGAGCGGGGGGAGGGTGGGCTGCGTTCGCGCGAGCAGCCATCATACCAGCGATCATGGTGGCCGGGTTGGGGGCGGCGGCCGTGGCATGCGAGCTCGGTTCTTCCGAGGGGGCTTGGTTCCTCGCCGGAAGGGGGGGGCTCTGCACATCATCGCTCGGCGTTCGCGCAGGAAGCGGAGGCGGGGCAGGGGCAGGGGCAGGGGCAGATGCTTCCGGCTCTTCCTCCTTGGTCTCTGGAGCCCCTATCTCGATGTAGTTGGCAGGGACGAAGCCATAGTCGTCGTCGTGGCCCACTAGGACCCAGTCCGGGTCTGACGTGTCAAAGACGACGAGTTCCGCATCCTCGGGAAACGACAGCTCCTCGTCGGTCTGTCTCGTATATTCGTAGAGGGCGCGGGCTTTCCCTTGGGGTTGGGCCTGATGGGCACAAAGAACCAGACAATGTCAGCATGATGGCCTCCTTCCCTTCCGAA